>NC_048446.1:1293818-1521712 GCF_004353265.1 Vitis riparia
AATGGGTGTTCAAGGTCAAAGAAAATTATGATGGGACAATTAATAAGTATAAAGTCAAGTTAGTAGCTAAAGACTTTCATCAAGTAGCTGGTTTCGAGTTCAATGAAATGTTTAACCCTGTAGTTAAGGCAACAACTATCAGAGTGGTGTTAACTATTGCCTTAGCAAAGAATTGGGTTGTTAGGCAATTGGATATTAACAATGCATTTTTAAATGGATACTTACAGGAAAAGGTATTCATGGAACAACCTCCTGGATTTGTGGATCCTAAGCAACCTCATTTGGTATGCAAATTACATAAATCCTTATATGGATTAAAGCAAGCCCCTAGAGCTTGGTTTGAGAAACTACGTAATGCTCTCATTGCCTTTGGATTCATCACAGCTAGATCTGATCAATCATTGTTTATTCAGATTATTACTACTCATACTATATTTTTTCTAGTCTATGTTGATGACATATTAGTTACTGGATGCAACAGTGAAGAAGTTCAAACTATCATCAATCAATTGAATAAGAGCTTTACCTTAAAGGATCTTGGTGAAGTAGACTATTTTTTGGGCATTCAAGTAAGGCATACAACTGAAAGACTTCATCTCTCTCAAACTAAGTACATCAAGGATTTACTTTGCAAAGCCAAGATGCAGTTTGCCAAGAGTAGCAGTACACCAATGCTTAGTGGACTCAAATTACCTGCTTATGAAAGTGATCCTGTAGAGAACGGATGATTGTATAGAAGCATAGTTGGAGCCTTGCAATATGTAACTATTACTAGACCAGAGATCTTCTATTGTGTTAATAGGGTGTGTCAATTCATGCAAAATCCACTTGAATCCCACTGGAAAGCAGTCAAGAGAATACTAAGATACTTGAGTGGAACTTTGGATTATGGCCTACATCTTAGAAGATCATCTCAACTGAACTTGGTGGGATTTTGTGATGTTGATTGGACCATGAATCCAGATGACATGAGATCTACATTAGGTTATTGCGTATTTCTTAGTGAAAACTTGGTGTCATAGTACTCTAAGAAGCAACATACTATTTCCCGTTCATCTACGGAAGCTGAATATAGAAGTCTTGCAAACATTGTGGCAGAATTAACTTGGTTAACTTCTTTACTTGAGGAGTTAAGGGTAGCTACAACTAAAATACCTATAATTTGGTGCGATAATTTGAGTACAATACAGCTTGCAGCAAATCCTGTATTGCATGCTAGGACAAAGCATGTTGAATTAGATCTATACTTTGTCAGAGAGAAAGTTCTACAAAAGAAGGTGTCGGTGCAACATGTTCCGTCAATAGATCAAACAGCAAATGTTTTGACAAAGCCCATTTCCAATTCTAAATTTCCTTTGTTAAGAAACAAACTCAAAGTAGAAGACTTAGCTACTCTGAGTTTGAGGGGGGTTGTTAAGGCCAATGGTTAACTTGTAAATAACTGGCTTAGTTGTTAGTTTAAGTAGTTAGTCTTTTAGAAGTTAAGAAGGTAGTTTCACTAGTAGTTTCAGTCTGTTATAAGCTTCTATTTAAAGAAGCTCTTGTAACCAGTTTTCAATAGTGTGAATAATAAGTCCTCTGTTTTTCTTCAATCCAAAACCCCCTGTTTTCCTTTGTTTTCTTAAATCCTAATACTGCGTGTTGTTATTAGGTTTTCAGAACACAATGGGGGATGTCCAACAAGCATCTCATACATAATTGCACCTAATGACCACTAATCACATCTCATGCCATATCCTTTATTTAGTAATACTTCTAGAGCAATAAAACCCGACGTGCTTTCCATGTAGAATGCCAACGTCCTGTTTTTCTACCAATGCAAACATTGTTCAAGGGAATTTTTCAATGTTTCACATGCTCATAATGATGACAACTAGTCTGAGCTCCATAATTTCCAAAAACCTGTGGTGGATCAGATTTCCATGTTACATTTCAAAATGTGCCAAAACCCATGCTGCTGCTTTCGATGGCACCAATTTGATCAATCTCACCATTGGAAAAGCTACTGCCACTATCAGCATTGACAGTAGAGTTCTTCAAAGCCCTCTATGAACCTTTGTCAAGTTGGTCCTCTAAATCACCAGCCTCAAACAGGTTTCAAGTGAGCAATTCTTTTGGTTAACCTAAATCATCAATCTCAGAGCAGTTCCCAGCATAAGACAAGTTATCTTCAAGAAGTTTTCTTCCTATGTTTGTCCCATCCTCAAACATTAAATTTAATGTCTTTTACATTTATGTTTTTCTTAGTAAACTGCATCTTTCTTTTCAGATATTGCACAGTTATTTAAAGGTTGATCAATTTTTAGGTGTTTTGCAAGATTATAGCATTTCTCTGTAACCCATACCATGGAAGCAACAAAACCAAAGTATACAGAAGCTAGAACCATAGTCGACCAGCTTGGTTTCACATTTGCAGACATGAATAACCAGTAACCAGGAGGTCTAAGCGAACATTCTTTGACCCCATCATCCTGTTCATGCTCTGAAAGAATTCCCAAGCATCTTTTAGAACTTCTCATAGTCAGATAACTTTTCCCATGCACAAAGACCCGAGGTGGAATTTATTTCAGCATCAATGCCTTGTCCGTCATATTTTCTCTCCCTACTCTCCTTAATGGCAGAAAGCTCACAGCAAATGCAACCCATTGTGCCTCAAATCAACCACATAAAAAATACAGGAAATAGAGAGAAAAACACAAAATAGTTAACATAAACAAACCATCCAACAAAACCTGTGATGGATTAGATTTCCATGTTACATTTCGAAATGTGCTAGAACCCATGTTGTTGCTTTCGTTGGCACCAATTTGATCAACCTCACCATTGGCAAAGCTACTGCCACTATCAGCATTGACAATAGAGTTCTTCAAAGCCCTCCATGAACCTTTGTCAAGTTAGTCCTCTAAATCGCCAGTTTCAAACAAGTTTCAGGTGAGCAATTCTTTTGGTTAACCCAAATCATCAATCTCAGAGCAGTTCCTAGCATAAGGTAAGTTATCTTCAAGAAGCTTTCTTCCTATGTTTGTCCCATCCTCAACATAAATTTAATGTCTTTTATATTTATGTTTTTCTTAGTAAACTGCATCTTTCTTTTCAAATCTTGCACAGTTATTTAAAGGTTGATCAATTTCTAGGTGTTTTACAAGATTATAGCATTTCTCTGCAACCCATACCATGGAAGCAACAAAACCAAAGTATACAGAAGCTGGAACCATCGTGGACCAGCTTGGTTTCACATTTGCAAACATGAATAACCAATAACCAGGAGTTCTAAGCGAACATTCTTAGACCCCATCATCATGCTCTGAAAGAATTCCCAAGCATTTTTTAGAACTTCTCATAATTAGATAATTTTTCCCATGCACAAAGACCCGAGGTGGAATTTATTTCAACATCAGTGCCTTGTCCATCATATTTTCTCTCCCTACTCTCCTTAATGGTAGAAGGCTCACAACAAATGCAACCCATTGTGCCTTAAATCAACCACATAAAAAATACAGGAAACAGAGAGAAAAACACAAAACAGTTAACAGAAACAAACCATCGAACAAATTAATCCTTCAAACCAAACACTATTTCATAAGTTATCCACGTGCTTGTAAATGGTGGGGAAAGAAACTAAATTAGATTCAGAAAAATGAGAATAAGAATATAATCTCCCAAAGCACCTTGAGAAACTCCTCTCGATTGAAGCTCACCCAGTTTCCTTGCTAGTTCCCCTTCTTCCTCCTCCTCTCGATTCTTGCATTCCAAAATCAGTAAAACCTCCTATGCCCAAATGAGAATCTTCCTCTCCTATCCTCTTTGAAACAACCAGCAAAGAATCATGTCTCCTAATGGTGCCCCTGATTACTACTCAAAAACCACACATTTTATATACTAATTCTCATGAGTTTCATACATTTTGAGTAGTAATGATGCCTAATATCTAGACCATTTCGCATCATCATGCGAACATTTGGCATGACTATGCAAAATCCAGCTTAAGGACTACAGTAAAAAGAACCCTCTTGACCACTTCACACACTTATGCGAAAATTTCGCATGTCTATGCCAAAATTTTTTTTTTTTTTAAAAGGACAAATATGTCCCCAATATACACCCTGTTTCATTTTGCACCGTAAGTGAAAACGAGCCCTCATGTGAAAACTCTTCGTCTTCGTCAAACATGAGAAACTGATGAGGCAAAATACCATCGGTCATTCTCCTTTTTCATCCACACTCTCTCATATTTCTTCCTTGCCTTAAACCACGATCAAACATTGGGAATCTGATCATTTTCAGTTTTGATTTTCGGAGATTTACTTGAGCACTCCCTACATTTCAAACATTTCAGGTATTTGAATTTGACTCATCTCTCTCTGAAATTGCAAGACGAATCTGAGTTGAAAAGTTTGAATCATCTTGGGAGATTGTCGTAATTTTTTGCAAACTTTAGACAAATTGATATCCGTTATTCCATTTCCCAGTTAATTCATCAAATTGTCTGTTGTAATTTTTTGTTCTTCTTTATTGCAGATGGGGAATCAAAAACAAAAATCATCAGATATTGAGAAAGAGTTCATGGCGATTAATGATGGAAATGGCGAAGACATTGATCTCGAATCACCTCCGGAATTTTCCCTTTCTGAACCTCCCATTTTTGGACATCCAAACGAGAGGAATGTCGCAATATCTTCAATGGATAAAGGCAAATCAAAGATGGTTGGTCCTGGAAAATTACCGGTAAAGAGAACACGAAGCATCAGAGCTCAAAATCCTTCATCTTTTCCGGCATCCCTTGCTACTCCTTCAGAGCAGCAAGCTGTAGTTCAGTCAATCATTGTTGAAACCCCTGCTCCTACTCCAGTTACAAAATTTGCACCTCCACCGAGCTGACCACTTCAATTTCAATTCATGAAAGCACCGAAGAAGAAACTAGCCATTGGTGTAAGAGAAGATTACTCAAATAGAAAATTCCATGAAGAATGTTACTACGATTTCAAGGCATTTGTTGCATTCTCTCTTACTAAATTCTCCACAGAGCTGTGTTGTCGATATTTTTTGGAGCCATTCATGGTACTTAGACCATTCTTCTATCCTCGCATAATTCGAGAATTTTACTGAACCATGACCAGCAAAGGAGCCTACCCTCATTCAGTGATTTATTTAGAAATTGATGGGAGACAAGGTATATTGAATGCTGAAATTGTAGCAAAATCCTTGGATATTCCTCTCACACCTCCAAATCCAACTGAGTTTCAATCTATTACTCAAACTGAAGCTGTCGAGATGGTTCAAATTGTCTCTCAAAATCAATCCATCAATACACATGCAATGCTGATGAGAGAAATAGATTCCAAATTTTGGTTCTTGGATCATGACCTACGCTCCAATGTCTATCTTTGCCAACACGCGATGCAAAGACGAGAACATATACTAGAGGCATTATTCAGAATTGTCAGTGGGCAATGGTGGACACCTTTTGAGTTATTCATGGCTGCTTTATTCTATTTTGAAGACAAGGTGCATTTGAAGCAATTGCAAAGAGCCAAGAAATATCCATTATTCTTCCCATACATGTTGGGCACCATATTGGAGTACTATGGCTTCCCTACTGAACCTGGAAAAGAAAAGAAGCATCATTGTAGGGAAGTCTACACTGTTTCTAGATGGCAAGGAAGTGTGACCGAAACCGAGTCTACACTCACAAGTATTTCATTGACTACTAACAATGAACATCATTATGTGCCTCCTCCAAATTTGATTCTTCAATATTTTGGTGAGGGAGAAGATACACCCCCAAGACCACCAGTTGCCCCCACACCAGAAGTTGTTTTTACTCTTCCAAATCTGGATATGGTTGCACATATTTTGGCAAGTCTTTCCTCTGCACCAAACATAGGCACATCATCTTTTAATGGCTATGTCCATATATCAACTGAGGCTTTCAATCAACTCTTAACTCGCTTAGACATGATTCAAGAAAATCAAGCAACCATCCAGCTCACTCAGCAGCACCTTGTCCAAAGAGTTGATGAACTTACCATGGTTGTCCAATAATGGAAATCTTCTTCTGAGAAGCCAGCTAGTGTTCATGATGCTACTCCTCTATCCATCCCAACTACATAAGAGACTAATTCTTCAAAGAGGGAGTCCATAGTGCCTACCACCATTTTAACACCTTCAGAGATCATCCCCTCCTCTCCATCTTATGCTTGAGAATAGGGAGTGTCTTCACTTTTCTCCTTGAATTCCTTTGTTTTTTTTTTTTTTTATGATAATAGTTTTCACATTTTGTTTCCTCTTTTCCTACCACACTTATACTTTTATATTGTTTTGTTTCAGTTATAGGAGCTGGAAAACAATGCATTGCAGGTACCTTTCCCTTCATTGCTTTACATTTTTTCAATTAACATTGAGGACAATGTTTAGTTTGGTTGGGGGGGGATGGGAAAGGAAGAACTGTTGGTTTCTTTTTTATTTAGAATTGTTTGTTAGATTTTTTTTTTTTCTTTTGATTGTGTATTAGCTAGATTTTTTTTTAAACTTAATTGGTAATTTGTTTTTGAGAAGAACATAGCACTTGTGTGTGATAAATGAGCATACCTAGCTTGAGAGAAGTTGATTTGGAATATCAGCTCATTTGCGTAATCTTAGAAAACTTATTATGTTGATTGAATTTGATTTGACTTTGAAGTTTTCATTTTCCAAACGGTCATTTCTATTTGAGTCTTGACATAGACTATGCACTCTAGACCCTTGATGTAAGATGAAAGACTAGTCTAACCCTAAGACTTGGACCCAATTGTCTTAGTAACTTGAATCACTTTTAAATTAAGTTGAGACACCTTAAAAAGGGGCCAATGTGCTCAATTGAAAAAAAAAAAAAAAACTGATGAATAAAAAGGTTGAGTTATGCTTGCCTTGAAACCTGAGCAAGGTCCGAGGGGTATATGGCTCAAAAGTCTTTAAAGCCTGGTGCCCTAAGCCATTATGGTTGGGAGCCATCGACCTCAATGCTCGCTACATGGGTGAATAGGTGGAGTATGAGCTCAATTGTAGGTGCTAAGGTATTGGATCCTAAATTGTGGAATCTGGGGTGAAGTCTAAGGAGTTAGTGGCTGAATTAGTCCTATAAACTTGGTGCCCTATGCCTTATGGTTGGGAGTCATCGATGAATCCCCGCTACATGGACCGTATACTTGGAGATACCTTTAGCATTGCATTCCTACAATTAGACATTTGAAAAAGAATATATATATAGAAAGAAAGAAATAAAGATAGGTGTGTTCTTGACCTATGAGAGAGTGGTTTTTGTTGCTTAAGATTAATTGGCATGGTTAGGGGGAGAAATAGTTTTGAATAGTATATCAGGGGGCTAGTTTAATTTCACTCAAAACTTGTTTGGAAATATCATTTTGGGGGTTGAAAATGGATATGTCTTTGATACGTTAATTTACATAATGTCTTTTCTATTAAAGATAGGAAATGAGTTTGAGATTCTGATGACACCTATGGATGGTGAGGTGTGTTTCATTTTTTACCATTTGTGCTATGGGATTTTCAAAAACATTTTCCAAATGAGTTTAAGAATTTCTTTTTTATTAATTTTTTCTTTCTCTTTGTTATACCATTGCTAAAGGACTAACAATGTGTTGGTTGGAGGGAATGATTACTACTCAAAAACCACACATTTTAGATACTAATTCTCACGAGTTTCATGCCTTTTGAGTAGTAATTATGTCTAATATGCCCAAGTAATATATTGCTACCCTTGAAAGAAATACTAATGGATTTTTGTGAAGTTTTGGAGATATTTTAAGGTATTTTTGAAGCATTGAGTGACAAAAGAGAAATGGAATGGAGGAGGGTACGCAATGTGGATGAGGAAGAGGCAATGCACTTGGACCAAGCCTTGGAGCTGAATTGAAGGTGGTGGAAGTGGATTCAAAAGAAAGAAATGAGAGAAATGGCAAAAAGAAGTTGAAAAACCATGTTTTTCAATTTCACATGAACATGCGAAAAATTCACACAGACGTGCGAAATGGACTAGGGGGGATTTTGACTACAGCTAAAGGGGATAAGTAAAAACTGATTTCTCATGACCATGCAAAAATTTCGCACAGTCATGCGAAATGCTCCAAGAAGGCAAAAACGGTGCTGATGAATTTTCTATTTCGCACAATCGTGCGAAATTGTTGGAGCTCATGCGAAATGGCATTTTTTCCAAATTTCTTGGTAAAGAAGCCTCCGAAAGACCTATTAGATAATGTCAAGTGTCCACTTGACCTTCGCCTATAAATAGAAACTTGATTAACTCATTTAAAAACTTTTGATACATTTTCTAATTGTAGAACTTTCGAGATTTCCTCTCTCTATAGAATTTTCTACTTTCCTTCATTTTCTCACTAGCCAAACATGCCTTGTGAGACCAAATCTCCAAGCATGAGAGGCTAAATCTCGTTTTTCTCGGATGAAAGATGATCGAAAAGCAAGATCGATGGTGAATTAGAGAAATGAGCTTGAATTGCAAAGGTAATTTGATCCAATTGACTGATTAATTGAAATTTGGGGATTTTTCTCTTCAAATTGTCTTGGATGATTACTACAATGCAAGCTAGTAGAAACAATTTTTATGGTGAATAGATGTTAAGATCTAATTTTCATCAAATTAAATTGAAAACCTAAATTTCATCTAAATTGATTTTTTATTTAACTTTAGGTCTAGATCTAATTTATCTTCAAATTAGGTCATTTAACCAAGAGATCAATTTAAATCATATATTCAATTCATTTTAAATTATCTTCCAATGATTCATACAATGTAACTATTCAATCTCATCAAATTTAGCATTAAGAATTTGATGAATCTACCTAACTTGCATTGTAGTAATCATCAAAGATAATCTGAAGAGAAAAATCTCCAAATTTCAATTAATCAATCAATTTGATCAAATTACCTTTGCAATTCAAGCTCATTTCTCTAATTCACCATAGATCTTGCCTCTAGATCCTCCCTCCTCTGAGAAAAATGAGATTTAGTTACTCATACTTGGAGATTTGGTCTCACAATGCATGTTTGGTTAGTGAGAAAATGAGAGAAAATGAAGGAAAGTAACTATTTTTAAAAACAATTTTCTATTCTTAATAACATTAAATAATGTGTTTTAAGATAACATTTTTTAGTTGTTTTAAATTATTTTCACTTATTTTTTTAGGATTGTTTTAAAAAAAATATATTATACAAATATATATCATGGTTAAAAATAAAATACTAGATATAAAATTATTTTTAAAACATATTTAAAAATGGGTTAAAAACATTTTAGGGTTTTAAATAGACTTTTGTTTTATAAAATATTAAATAACAATTTTTAAAAACTGTTTTTGAAAACAATTATTAAACTGGGCTTAATAAAATATATTCGATTTTACTCTTGATATATATTGCTCATACAGTTTATAATGTCAAAAAAAATAAAAAGCTACTAATTTTTTTTATAAGATATTATCTCTAAAAATTGCTAATTTCATTCTTATCGACATATACATCCTAATTCTTTTTTTGGATATATAGATAAAATATTTAGTAATCATATACACCTATATTTTATTTTTTATTTTTCATATTAAAAATTTTTAAATAAATAAAAACCACTTGTTTATATCGGCACGTGAGGGCACGTGTTGAGTAGGAATACACATCCCGAACGTTACAGAGGCTGAAGCAGAAGCCAAAGTGGGAGAGAAACCAGAATGGAAAGGGCGGGTGAGAAAGGGAGAGAAGAGAAGCTATGCAAAAGGTGCAAACAGATGTACAGTCCCTCTTCAAACGACTCTGCTTCATGCCGCTTTCACCCTTCCTTCTTCGTCTGCCGTCGCCATGACGACCAGAAGAGGTGAACTTCCTTCCCATTTCTCTCTCTCATTATCTACAACTTTTATCATTATAATTCTGCATACCCTTTTTGTTTCTTGTGAAGGTTTTTAAGTTTTGAATTAAAATTCAAATTCTTGATTCAACTGATTTGATGGGTATTTGTTTTTTTATTATAATTTTCGGATAAATTTGATCATGTGTTGTAGAATGGTCCAAGACCTGGTTTTCATGCAGTTGTTATGGTCTTCACTCAATTCTGATACCCTCTTGTTTCTTTTGAATATTTGTTAGTGTGGCATGGGAAATTCATGTTTTTTATTCAATTGATTCAACAGGTATTTGTTATTTGCTGACATTTTTTTCAGATAAAATTGATCATGTATTGGAGAGTGATGCATGACCTTGTATTCATGCAATTTTTTGATGGGTCACCGCCCATTACTGATACTATTTTTTTTTTCATTGAAGATTTGTTAGTGTGACATGAGAAATTCAGGATTTTGATTCAATTGATTTAATAGGTATTTTTTATTTGTTGAGAATTTTCTGGATATAACTTGTGGAACGATGCAAGGGGTAGTTTTCATGCCACAATTAGGTGGATCACCCCTAAATACTGATACCATATTGTTTCTTTCGAATATTTATGAGTGTGGCACAAGAAATTTATGTTTTTAGTTCAGTTGATTTTATTGGTATCTGTTATTTGTTGAGAATTTTCTGGATGAAATTGATATTGTATTATGGAATGATGCAAGGGGTGGTTTTCATGCCATTATTTGATGATTACCAGTCAGTACTGATACCCTTTTTTCTTTCTTTTGAAGATTTGTTAGTGTGGCATGAGAAATTTGGGTTTTTAGTTCACTTAATTTGATAGAATTTTGCATGCCCTTGTGTGTCTTATGAAGACTCTTGGGCTCGGAATGAGAAATTCAGCTTTCTGATTTAATTGGTTTGATGGGTTTTTTTCTTGTTTGTTGATAAATTTTTAGATAAGAGTTGATCATGAATTTCAGGATGATGCAAGATCTAGTTTCCCTGCCAATGTTTGATGGGTTAGCGCTTCATATTGCTGCCCTTTTGTTTCTTTTGGAGTTTCATCTGTGTGGCATGAGAAATTTAATTTCCTGATTCGCCTTCTTTGATGGGTGTTTTATTTATTGATAATTTTAGGTACTCTTTGTTTCTTTGGGAGATTTGTTAGTGTGAATAAGAATTCAGGTTTCTTTCCTAGCTGATTTGATGGGTTTTTCTATTCCTTTCATAAATTGTCAGCTAAAAATTGATTACATATTTTAGAATTATCCAAAGCCCATGCCAGTGTTTTGCAAGTTGGCACGCAATAGTGATGCCTAAATCTTTGATAACATACCACATGTCTCTCCCTTACTCTACATTTTATCAAATGATAATTTTGCATATGTTACTTTTGAATATTTTTTAGTTTAGAATGAGAAATTCAGGTTTTTGATTTGCCTTGTATATCTTGTTTTTTTGAGGATTTTCGTGTACACTGTTGTTTTCTTGAAGATTTCTTGGTGTGACTTTCTGATTCAGCTAATTTGATGGGTTTTTTCATTTATTGGTGATTTTTCAGATAAAATTGTTCATATATTGAGGTTCATTGTATTACTTTATGGGTTAGCACTTGATAATGATGCCTTCTTCTTTCTTCTGGAGATTTGTTAGTGTGGCAAGTGATATTCAACTTTCTGATTCACCTTATTTGATGCATATTTCTTTTTTTGTTAACAATCTTGTGCACTCTGTCTCTTTTGAGGATTTGTTAGTGTGGAATGCAAAGAATTCAGGCCTCTGATCCAGCTGATTTGATGGGTTTTTCCAATTGGCTCATAATTTTCATATAAAACTGATTATACATCATAGAATGATCCAAAACCCATGCCACATTGGCACTATTTGATGGGTTGCATTATAGAATTGCTTAGATATACTCCCATATCTTACTCCTGATTTCTTCATTGTTACAATATAAAAATTTCTTGCACATTAGCTAAAAGGTGAAAAATGTAGTTTAAAAATGTTCAGAGGTTCAACTGATGGTATAAAATAGGTCCATCCATATGTAGAAGCCAGTACATAAAAACTGTTACCTTGGAAGGTATAAAACAGACTTGATTGAGGTTGTGGAAGACCACAAGAATCAACACCATGGTCTTGTTGTCAAGTTTAGAGCTCTGTATTTTTTTTTTCTAACACTTTTTTCTTGGTTTAATTAGTAAATAAAACATTGCATATGTTTACATTCATATGGTTTTATGCTTGTAATGCTTTGTCATTGTGCCCATCAAAATGTCTTTCATGCACTGTTTCTTTAGTTCATGTTGCAAGTGAAGGAAATGGCATGTATTATCGGTTTGGAGACATTTGTTATGTGTACTGGTTTTTAGAAAGGCATGCGAGATTTATTCCAGGGGGTAATGCTCATTACAACACTTTGAGGTGCACCTCGATGACTTAGTTCACTAACGGTTGTCTTAGCATGTGAATCTTGAGGCGTACTTTTTGAGCCCTTCGTCCCACCAAATCTTCATTATTGAGGTTATACTACCTCTTCATTTTATTGAGTATTTATGAATGAAACATTGGTTGGGCTAAATAGGCTGGCTGATAGTCAAATGATGACTTGATGGTTTGACTGGTCCTCTAATTTTATATGAATGGACCAATCCATTGCCAACCTCTTGAGTCGATTGATGCAGTAGGCTTCTGGGCACAAAAAAGTTATCCATGGGATTGTGCAAGAACTTTTGATTATATGTGGCTTTTCTGGCACATGAGCAGATGTAATATGGTTTTGGGGATGAAAAAGGAACAGTTTTTTGATAAATAAATCTGATGGAGAAGGATATCACATTCATGCTATCATCTCTTCTTCACAAACAGCTGCACAATTCCTTCCCTTCCATCACCTCCACTGCCTCCATCACTGGCTTGCTCTTGATCCCATATTAACACATTCCGAATATTGTTTTCTTGTAGCACAGACATGCTTTCAAAAGCAAATAAGGAACTATCTACTTAAGTATTTCAATTGAGCAAGAGGGACACTATATTTCCATGTCATTCTTTTTGCTTTTTGCTGCCAGAATTACATTAGAAAAATAGTTTTTACAGCAGTGGTGATGGTTGTGTGCAAAGATCGCATTGTTGTAAAGCAGTGATGGCGATAATGCTTGTGGAAGATGTGCCGCTGTATCTACTCTTAAGATTTAACTAGCATCGTTACTAGTCATCATGGTATTGTTTCTTGGACTATTACTAGTGGTGGCAGTGGTCGTATGGTGGCAGAAAAATTGAGGGACAATTTGAACTTATCTTTTTTTGCTTCTACTAATTTTACGGAATAAATAAAAAATGTCATGTTAATAAATAAATAATGGATTACTACTTTGATGAAAATAGCAGTTAATATTTATCAGCCATTATCATCCACATGATCTTTTTGGTGATGGTTTTTTTTGTTCCGGCCAGAGGACTCAAATCCTTGAACTTCCCACATTAACATCCTGACCCTTGTCACTTGAGCGAGGCCTCTAGGGATTATTGTCCGTAAAATTTATTCATCACTTTCATGTGACAGTTGATGAGCATGATAGCTGTGTAATAAAACCTTCAGCGGTTGTGCTGGTGCATTGCTGTGACAGCGGTAATGCTGATGGTTTGATTGTGGTGTGGTAACATTGATGGTGGTGGTGGCGGTGGATGTGTTAGTGGTGGCAATGGTAGTGGTACGAAGAAAGGGTAAATTTTTGGCTGTCAAAAGCGTAGTTATTTTTGTTCTCTCTAGTTGAAGAGTTCTTTTTCTTTTCTCTTCCAGAAAAGTACTTCAAAACTCCCTTGCCCACATTGCCTTTTTGCTTCCTGCAGATCTATATTCAAATGTGAGAAAAATAATTCTAGGATTTTATTTTAGATCAATTGAATTACTTTTCTTGCTTGTGGAAACTTCAAAGTGCAACTGAGCTGTGTCTAAGTAATTTCATATCTCAAGTTTCTAAAGTTTGTGATTGCGATGATTTTGTCTAAGCTATTTGTTCTAACTGAATTTTTCTTTATTCAGTTAGAATCTGTAAATAGCATTTGCATGCAACCCAACTTCTTGTTGTTTACATGCTATTCCAGATTGATGATCACAGAAGCAATAACACAAGACTGGCTGCTGGAGCTATATTACAGTCTATCAGATTCCTGTTCTGGGATTGAGCCAAAATTTGTTGGGTAAATTTCAAGCTGAGTGTTTGGCTTTGAGTTTGCCGGGTTGGCTAGAGAGAGAGAGAGAGAAAGAAATCCTTTGCCTTTGAGTTTAGAATGGAATGCTGGTTGTGGGCAGAGAAGGTTCATGGAACTGCTGATGTGGCTATAGAGGAACTGAGTTTGCCTATCATTGGGGAGGGAGTCAGTTCTTGTATCATTGGAGAGAGAGAGAGATCTTGATTGCTGGGTTGGCTGTGAGTTTAGAATGCAATGTTGGTTACTGGCACAGAAGGTTCATGGAACCACTGATGTGACTATAGAAAACCAAGTCTGCATCTCATTGGAGACTGAGTCAGTTCTCTTATCATTAGAGAGAGAGAGTGGGAGCTCTTGATTGCTGTATTGGCTGGAATGGAATGTGGGTCATTAGGCAGATAAGATCCATGGAACAAACCGATGTCCCTGTGGAGAACTGAGCCTGCATATCATTTCAGAGAGAGGGAAAGAGGGTAGGTTGGAATGAAATGTGGGTCATTGCTAGACAATATTCATGAAACCACTGATATGGCTGTGAAACCAGTCCACATATCATTTCAGAGAGAGAGAGAGAGAGAGAGAGAGAGATGAAAATGTAGAAAAGCTTCTGACTTCAACCACAAAGGTGACTTTTTTCAGTCCGAGAAGAGGTGGATGATGAGTTGGAATGCTCCCCATCAGCAGATAAAAATGTTGTAGCTTCTAACCTTTACAATGAAGGTGAATTTCTAGGCTGGGCCATTGAAGAAGACGTCAAATTCCCCACCATGAGAGGACAAACACTCAAATCATTGCTCGGTCTAGCAAATTTTTTTTCTTAAACGTTTAATTTACTTCTGAACAAGGGAAAAACCTGCATTGTCCTGGAAATACATTTATTTTTCCATATACCAATAATTGCAAATATTTACTTCCCTTTTTCGTTCATTTTTCATCGCTTTCTACCCTTTTAATCATGGAAAGATCAAGTTCTGCTACTGATGCTTTCTTATCTGACCTTGTTGCAGGTACTACGAATTGGGACCAGACGATCCTCCCTATGCTGCCAAGTTCTATGACTGCTGTGGGGCTGAGGACCCTGAGGCGTCTGGCTGCACCACCAGTTTCCATGTCTCTTATGATGACGATTAATGGAATACTGATACTGACTACCTCTCTTCTTTGTGTCACCTCAAATCTTAACTAGAGATCAAGTATGTACGAACTTACATCCATCTTCGTTACTTCACTTGTTTTCATCTTCAAACCGGTTTTCTGTCTACAATTATGTCGTACAAGTACTTGATGTTTATCCTTGATCTTAATACTCGGTATTCTTTGTGATCCGATCTTTGATCTTGTGCTTGTAGGACTCTAGGAGTGTTTTTGCTGCATGGGTTCATGCATGTCAAAACCCGGTTTAGGGTTGATATGGTCTTAGAAAAGGCGATGATCATCTTATCAACCCAAATAAGATGCTCAAAACCCGATCCAAAAATAGGTATTAAAGGCAAGGATCATGGGGTTCTAAGTCATGACTGTCATAATGATGATGTGATGTCGTATGTCGTAAAAGGTTTGACCGTTTTAGAAACTGAGACTATTTGATTAAACCCGATAATCCCAATTTTTTTCCCAATTTAAACCTCTTGTTAATGAATTAGAGGTTTCGAGTAAATGACTTGCTCATATTCCTTTTAAAAAATATTTACAATATTTGAGTTACATATCAAATTCTTATTCATCTTTTTTACTCTCATTAATTTCAATCATGAGAATGGAGGGGAAGTGCCCTAAAATTGGTGGGGCAGTGCCCAAATTTGTAGAAATGGCAAGATACACATGAGAATAATCAATGTGTCCAAACAATAAACATGGATCCCACCCCACCCTGGTTGTCTTCCTGTCTGTGCCTTCACCCATGTGCAGTTGTTTGATTTTGCTAATTTTTATTTATTTTTTAATTCTTAAAAGGGATTTGGGTTGGAACCCCATTTCATTTTTGTCTTAAATGGTAATTTTTAAATGATTAATTAATTTATTGATATGAATTTAAATCTTAAATTTCATTTTATATACAATTACTTGTGCATTGATTCTATTTTAAGTTATGATTTTAAAATAATTTAAAAAAAACCAATACTTCAAAAATTTGTTTCATTGAAATAATATGTTGAAGATTAATTTAACATAAATGAAATCATGTCTTGAAGTTAATATTTTAATTTAAAAAATATCAAAAAAAAAAGCAGTTACAATGATAAGGGAATTGAATTTTATGTTTAGAATGTATTTAAAAATACTTTAAGATTAAATATAAGAATAATTATGATACTTAAAAAAATTAAATAAATTTTTAAAAAACAAGTGAAACTCAAGATGTTTTTTGAAAATATTATATTCTCTGTTTTAGAAAATAAAAAATAGAAAATTATTTTTTGAATATCAAATATTTTTTATTTTAGAAAATATAAAATTGTTTTCGAAAGCAGTTGTCAAATAGGGTCATAGTTTTCAAAGGATCCAATAACACTATCCCAAACAGGTCCTTAATGTGTTGGTTAAAATTAGGTAAAGAATTTGTTACACTCGCAACTTTCATAAGTTGGAATGAGATGGTGCATGTGCCATTCACATGATACTTTTTAATGTGATAGTAACTTGATAGCCTACAACATCCCATGTGCCCCACTCTCTACCTTTATTTGCCCCTTTATCATGAATTCAAATTATCAAAAAAAAAAAAACAAAACAAACCCTACTATTTTTTCAAATGTTTTAAATATATTAATAAAAATTATTTTTTATAAAAATAATAAATTCCCTAATTTTTAATTTCATGTAAAAATAATAAATTTTATGAAAATGTCAAATTCATGAAAAAAAAAAACCCACATCACTTTATAATAGTATATATTGTAACAATATTAATGTAGATAATTAGACCAATTTATGGGATAATGAAATGCCTCCATTAAATTATGTTAATTAAAATTAAGAATTGTAATCATAAAATATTTTTTATATTGTTTTGATGTGTGCTCCAATGAATAAAATTAAAAAAAAAAAATGGAAGAACAAAATGTACATTTCACCAAATAATTGCCACAAGTCAAAATCAGTCATCTCTATCTAGCACCCACTCCATATATATATTCTAAATCTTTAAAGCTTGTCTTATTTGCAAGCTCCATTATTTTGAAATTAAAATTAATTTTTATTAAAGAATAAAAATAAATTTGATTTTGTATAAAATTTTGGATTTTTTTTTTTATTTTTAAAAAAAGGAAGGGGGATTGTTGGCATTCAAATGCTTTTTTAACATTTAAAAAACTCTTCCAACAAGTTGAGTTTGACATAAAAATCAATATAATGTTATTATGTTAATATAATTAAAAAAAATTATAAATTATTATGTGTTTGTTGTGATTGATTTGGTATTAATTTTTTTGCTTAATAAAGCAAGTAAAGGTTATGGATGCTTCCTCCCATGTGAAAAACAGTTGGTGGTGGATAGTGTGGACTCCAATCCAATAATTCTTCATTCAAAAGGGGGATAGCTGCTAACATCAAGCCATGGCCCCCACAAAGCTAATTAATTAAATGGTCCAATTTTAATAAAATTGTAACCTTTTTTCTTTCTTTCTTTTCGTTATTTCTTTTACGCTATGTTTGATTATGAAAAGTTTGAAAAAATAAATAAAAAATAAAAAATAGTTTTAATGTTAGATAAATTATTTTAATATCCCACTTAAAATTTATTTCACTTATTTAAGTTTTTCATATTGATATTAATTTTTTTAAAATACATAAGTTTTTTTATTAATCTTAATTATATTCAACTTTATTTCTTTTTTTATATATATAATAAAATCAAGTATAAGTAAATCATTTTTCTTAATATTTTTTTTTAGTACTTTTGGGAAAGGAGTCTTATTGTCTTAGAAAATAAAAATTTATCTTCATTAAATTTAATAATTATATGTCACATTATTGAAGGATAGGGAAAAAAAATCATAAAATGATGAGAGTAACATTCCCCAAAAAAGGAAAAATAACATTAAATATTGAAAATTTTAATTTTAATTTTTGAACAATTTTTAAATAGATGTATTTTTAAAATTGGATATTTTTATTGATTCTTTTGGAAGTTAGTAATTTTGGGATTTTTTTTTTTTTTTTTTTTACAAATTCGATTGATTGAATAATGTTTTTTTAAATCATACTTGAAAAGGCAATTATCATGATTGTTTCCCCAAGCTTGGGCCATGCATAAAACAATCAATTACTTGCTTTCTTATGGGAAAAGGAAGGTAATCATGAAAATTAAGTTAATTTAATTTAAGTTTAATTGAAACAAGACAAATTTGGAGTGATTTAATGGGATGAATGCCTAAAAAGTATGTACACATTTAAGATGAATGAGTTGTTAGAAATGGAGGAGACAAGCCACCATTGACCCACATGATTGAACCCCCCAACCATTAGACCACACAATTAGTTTTGGTTTTAGGGTTTGGCCACATGACCCATGGTGCTATCATCATGTATTTACATTATACTACATCATTCCTACCACAATCTACACATTTCATATCCACTTCAATTATTCATCCCACATGTTTTTTTAAAAAAAAAAAAAAAAAAAAAAACTTAACATATATATATATATATGTATATACATTTTCAAACAATAAACATTAGATTGCATTATAATTAATACTAATAATGCATTCTGGTCTCATTTGGGATAACTTTTCTTTTTTAATTGTAATTGAAAGCTAAAAATTGAAATTAAAGCCCAACTCATAATTTTTAAAAGATAATATTGATATCATAAAATTTTTACTAAATATAAAAGAACTTCTTGTATCTTTCTTATATATATTTTTTACTTATGTAATAAACTCTTCTTTATATTATAAATTATTTGAATAAAAACAAACGTAAAAGTTTTTATTGAGCTTCAAAAAGCATTCTTGGTTTTTTAGAAGTCAATTTTATAGGACTTGTGATTACTTATTTTTGTGATTCAAACCATTGACCCATTACTCTAGTACCAATCCTTAGGTCGAACTTTAATTATCATATTTGAAAATTGTTAGGAGTGCAACAAATGTCACTCTTAAAATTAGGGATGGATCATATAAATGATGATAGTTAAATACTATAAAAGACTTAACCTATCATCATTGGATACTAATAGTTTTCAGATGAGATGGTCAAAGTCCGATTCAAAAATTAATATAAAAGTCAAGGTTATATATTCACTCCATAAGAACATCATGTTAGGGAAGAGATTGTCGAGATTGTAATATAGTATTATTCTTAAGCTTGAAATATGTTACCTAAACAAGGTACTCAAATGTCGAAAAAGATTTACTCTACCATTGTTGAACACCAATTGTTTTTCATAATATGAGTTGTGTCATATAGCTATCATATTAGAAAACATTGTGAACTTAGTTACTTTTACATGCAATTAAATTACTTTTACGTTATTTTTTATTCTCGAAAAGTGTTAAGGAAAGAAAAAAAAATACTAATAAGAATAGTTTTCTCATATCTGGTTTCATTATAGAAAATCAAATATAATTAAAATTAATTAGAAATTTATATATTTTGAAATTATTTAATATTATAATAATATAAAATAAATTAAATGAATTTCAAGAAACATGTAAAAATAAATTATTAACTTTGAATCTATTTTTTATTTTCCTTCATTTTTTTTCTTACACTTTTCCTTTATATTTTTTTTTCCCTCAAAATTTGTTGGAAACCAAACATAGTTTTAATGTGATGAGTTACTTAAAAAATTATAATTAAATCTATAATTTATTTATTTTTATATAATTTAAATCAAAATTTTCATAATTCAATGTTTTGGGAAAAACTCAATTATAAAATATTTTCAATCAATTTCATTTCAAGTTTTTTTTTTTCTTCAGTTAAAAGTAACTATTCGAAAACTTGAAAAAGTTATAGCAAGCTTGAGTGAGAAAGAGGTTGAACCAACATGAATATCACAGCTGAACGGAGTTGTTAGAGCCTCATCACTAAGCGAAAGCCCCACCTAACATAATTTCATCATGCCAATCACCTACAAGAAAAGATAGGTTTGTTGGTTGCTAGTCAACTTCCAACCATATCTACATTCTTCTTTACCATATCTAATTAATTTAGGATTTAATCATCTTTCTATTTCTAGAATTTTGGGATTTTTTTTTAAATTGTGGGTATTTCAAAATTTACATAAATATGTGATTTTTAAAGCTTAACCAAACTCTTTAATTAAAAAAAAAGGCTTTCAGACATTGGAAAATGCTTTAAACCTTGGAGAATCATTGTCAGAGTCCTAATTTTTATTTCAACATTTTGGATAATATAAGAAAATTATTCCATAATTAATGGATATGGGTTTGTCTTACAATAGAACAAGAATCCCAACCATAAATTTGCATAGGCATAGGGGAGATTAATTTTAAGAGGATGTGGGCCTAATGGTCATAGTCTTAGAATGGGACATTTTGGAAGAAATTTAATGAGAATTGTCTTGGCTAGATTGGTATCTAGTGTCATTCTACCACTCAAAGTAGATGATGGTAGGATCTACCCTATCTAATGTCACACACACATTAAATGAAACCTAAGTGTATTTTAGTGAAAACCCCTAAAAAAATATATTTAAATTAAAAAAAAACTAAATTTAATAATATAAAATTTAAAATATTTATTTTACGTTACCATTCCAAAAAACAAATTGTTAGACTATATGTCTATTTAGATACAGTTTCCTATTAATTATTTTCGTAATTAGACAATATAATATCTTGATTTATCTTAAATCTTTTAAAATTTTAAAGTTTGTTATAATAATTTTTTTTTTATATTTCAATTTTTAAAATCATTATATTTTCAATATAAGCATCCAATAATTCTTCTGTTTTAAGTAAAATTTACTATTAATTTCGGGTTTTAAAAATAGAAAAATAAGTAGTGTATTTAAAGAGATGTTTTGCAAACACTTTACATTACTCATAGATTCATAGATGAGATAAGTGACATATAAAAAAAAGGAAAATATTCAATTTTTTCTATTCAACTAAAAATAATCTATCGATATCATTCAACATAATTAAACTGAACTTATTAATAATAAGTTCACTTTAATTATGTTGAATAATGTTAACAAATTACTTTTAGCTGAATAGTAAAAATCAAATATTTTGACATTTTCTATTAAAAAAAACACCATATTAGTGTAAAATTAAATCATTATATTCTATCCAACAATGAAAAATTGAAACATTTATAAGAATGATTAATAAAATTTCTATCTATATATATATAAATTTTTAAAAGTGATTTCAGAAAAATTTCAAGATCTAATTTTGAAAACTAAATGATTTTCAAATATTATTTTTTTTTTAAATCCCTCATAAACACTTTTAAATAAGCTCTTTTTAATTTTTAATTATTGTTAAATTCAAAAGGGTGTAACAAAAAAAAAATATTTTTAATATGCAAAATGATAGCTCTACCATAATAAACAATAAAAAAAATTGAAATAAAATTAAATATTGATCTGAGTAGAAGCAATGAAGGTGGTAGAAAAGGCAAAGTTGTACCATCAATTCAACTAGAATTATCCTCTCTTTTTGGTTTCCTTTTTCCAAAAATAAAAAATATAAAAGAAATAAAAATAAATAAATAAAAAGAAAAAAAAAAAAAGGAAAAGGAAAAAGGAAAAAAAGTGCGTAGACCAATGTGTCCTTTCCTGAAAAGCATGGTCAGCATGGAGACTCTTTGCCCCTGAAAAAGTTCACTATGTATATCATTAACTTTGACAGGAATGGCACTTTGGTAATTACACCCAACTTTGCATCTCCAAAAAGGTAATCCCAATTATCACACAGGTAGTGGATTTTCCTCTCCATTACTAAAAAATAAAAACAAAAATAAATAGTATTTGAATTGAAAATTAGAATATTACATTTTTGACTATTTTTTAAACATTTTTAAAAAATTAATTTAAAATCATTAAACACAATTTAATTTCTAAAACTAATTAATTACCATTTTTAAAAACTCTTCCTAAAACCTATTTTTTAAAGCTATTTTTGACATATTTCTTTTGTTTGTAATAGAAAAAAAATATAATGAAAAATTTATAAATATAACATAAAATTTATTGATTTAAAATATATTTTTCTCTATCATTAAGACTAAAAATGAATTTGAAATATGATTTATTATTAAAAATAGTAAGTCATTAATTATCTTTTTTTTTTAATCACATACTTACATGAAATAAAATCCTTTTATCATCTAGTACTGAAAATGAATTTATTTATTATTTATTTTTATATCAATCATAATCATAATCAAAGAAAAAAATAATTAAGGAAAAAAAAATCAAAGTATATTAAATTCTGAAACAATTTATTATTAATAAGGTGATAAAATTAAGGAAAATTAAATTCTTTTGGTTGTGATTTTATAAAGGGTTTAATTTTTTTATTTTTTAAATATTAAAAATACTATAAATACTTTTTAGAATCCGTCTCAGACACATTTTTAATATTTTTTTAAAAGAAAAATAAAATTATCCTAATGATTGTTATTAAATTACAACTTTAAATTAAATTTTCAAATATGCTTAATTATCATAATAATAAAGTTGGAAATTAACTTTAAAATAAAAAAGTTGTATTTTTGTCTAAAAGAAACCTAGAGGAGAGTACCAATTATTACAATTGTTTTGAATTTCATACCATATTATCCTTTTCTATCTTTTTTTTTTTTAATTTTTTTTTAATTCTTTACAGTAATTTGGAGGAAAGCTCCACCAAGAGAGAGAAAGTAGAGAGAGAAAGAAAAACCACAACTGCAACCCTCTGTGGTGTGGCCACCCCACACCACCAAACCAACCTAAAAATAATTTTTTTTCTGCTCTCTAAGAAATTCTTCTCTTCTAACTGCTTGTGTTTGCTGCCAATCTCTTATCTCTCTCTCTTCTCTCCTCTTCTCTAACAATGTCAGCATTTTATTTTTTAGCAGCCACCAAACCAGTCTGACAATCCATTTGCTAAGCATTTTATTCTTCATTCACTTTGCTGCAGCATCCCCTACTTGGAACCCACACCATGGCCTCTAAATCAAAGTCAGTGCCCTCTGTCTCTACAGATCTGATTTGGGAATTTTGGGTTGTGTTGTTTGGTGCTTGATCTTTTTCCTTGTGGGTGTTGGTAATTTGAGTTTTTGGTTCTGGGTTTTTTCTTTTTTGGGTGTGTTGGATCTGTTGGGGTTTCTTGTTTCATAGTTTTGATTCAAATTGTGACTGTTTTTCTCTCAGTGCTTTCTCTCACTTTATTCTCTTTCTCTGGGTTTTTTCTGCTTTTTTTTTTTTTTGACTTGGTTTACATGTGGGTTTTACTTCATTTGCTGTTTCTCTCAACCATTGCCATAGTTCATTAGTGTTTTTTCTTGTGGTTTTTTTTTTTTTTGGCTTGGTGGGTTGGATCTGAGTTTGGAGTAATGTTTTTTTGCACTAATTTCATGTTTGATTTGTATATACTCTCTGTAACTGTAAAAGTTCATCACTTCAAATTTTGTTGTGTGAAGACTTTCATCTAGCAGTGAACTTCTGATGCTGAATTTCAATGTAAATTTTCAGTTTTTGGCTTAGATCCATCTCCTTTGTGTACCCTTTTGCTTTTTTTTTTTTTTTTAAATGGGTTGTGTTTGTATATCTTGCATTTTGTGTTTCCTGTAATAGGTCTTGATCTGATTACGTGCTCATACCATGTTTTGAACTTGAGCAGATCTACTTTATCTGATACTCCCAATAGCAAGCCTTCACCAGCAACTCCTAGAGTTAGTAAATTGGGCAGGGGAGTGGCTAAATCAGAGACTGATTCACCTTCTCCCCTGCACAATCCTCGCATTTCGGTTGATCGGTCCCCGCGATCTGTTGCTTCAAAGCCCACAATTGAGCGTCGATCCCCGAAGGTTTCTACCCCACCTGAAGTAAGTTTCTGAATTGGCCATGGGCTTTGTGTAACTGGAATTGGAGGACTCTGTTCTGATTCCTCTATTTGGTTACTTTGTATCCAATGTAGTTGCCTAGTTGGAGTTGGATTTAAATTCTAAGCCACAAATGGAAAAAATAAACCAAAAGGCAAGAATTTTAAATTGGATAGATTTGGAATTCAGAATCCAATTCCGCACTTCCAAAGCCAACTTGTGCTCTTGCATGATTTCTGCCTTGGAGTCGGAATTGCAGGACAATATTTGAGTTCCACTGTTTGGTCACCTTTATATGCTGATGTGGTTTGAATTGAATTTAAATCTCATGGACAACAAATCTACACAAAATTTTCAAATTTAAATCTTGCCCAACGGAATGCTACCTAAGTTTGCATCTATTTCTGTGTTTCATTGTGTTGCTTAACGCTGGGTTTTAGATTTAAGCTTAAATCCTTTTACCCCAAATCTACAAACGAACTCTATGCGCCATTAAGTTCAATTGGTGCTTTTGATGTAAGCCTAAATGGATTCTATGAAGCTTATTTGACTTTGTATTTGCATTTTTGTTCTTTTATTAGAAACCACAATCGCGGGTTTTGAAAGGATCAGAGTTACAGGCTCAGTTGAGTCATGCTCAAGAAGATCTCAAGAAAGCAAAGGAACAGTTGGTTATAGCTGAGAAAGAGAAGGTGCAAGCCATCGATGAATTGAAAGAAGCACATAAATCAGCTGAAGAGGCAAATGAGAAACTCAGGGAGGCTTTGGTTGCTCAAAAACGAGCAGAAGAGAACTCAGAGATTGAGAAGTTCCGAGCAGTTGAGATGGAACAGGCAGGGATCGAGGCAGCCCAAAAAAAGGAAGATGAATGGCAGAAAGAGCTTGAAAGTGTCAGGAGCCAACATGCACTAGATGTTGCTGCTCTTCTCTCTGCCACTCAGGAGCTGCAAAGGGTGAAGCAAGAATTGGCCATGACTTCAGATGCAAAGAATCAGGCCTTGAGCCATGCTGATGATGCAACCAAAATTGCTGAGATTCATGCTGAGAAGGCTGAGATCCTCTCAGCTGAGTTGACCCGGTTGAAGGCCTTGCTTGATTCCAAGAATGAGACGGAGGCTAATGAGAACAGCAAGATGGTGGCAGCTCTAAACTCTGAGATAGATTCTCTGAAACAAGAACTTGAGGAAGCAAAAGCTTCTGAGGAGGCATTGGCAGAAAGGGAGGCTTCCATTGAACAGCTAAATGTTGATCTAGAAGCTGCGAGAATGGCTGAATCTTATGCAAGAAATTTAGTGCAGGAGTGGAAACAGAGGGTTGAGGAATTAGAGACTCGGGTGGAGGAAGCAACTCGTTTGGAGAAATCTGCAACTGAATCTTTAGATTCGGTCATGCAACAGCTCGAGGGAAACAATGGTCTATTGCATGATGCAGAATCCGAAATTGCTGCTCTTAAAGAAAAAGTGGGATTGTTGGAAATCTCACTTGGAAGACAGAAAGGGGATTTTGAGGAGTCAGAACGTCGTCTTGAAGTGGCAAAGCAAGAAGCTTCTGAAATGGGAAAAATGGTGGAATCTCTGAAGGCTGAGCTTGAAACTCTGAAGGAGGAGAAAGCTCAGGCTTTGAACAATGAGAAGCTTGCTGCTTCCAGTGTTCAAAATCTGTTGGAAGAGAAAAACAAACTCCTAAATGACTTGGAAAATTCAAAGGATGAAGAAGAGAAAAGTAAAAAGGCAATGGAAAGCTTAGCTTCAGCCTTACATGAAGTCTCTTCAGAAGCAAGGGAAGCCAAGGAAAAGCTATTAGCTGCTCAGGGAGAGCAAGAAATGTATGACAACCAGATTGAAGATCTGAAGATGGTTCTGAAAGCAACTAATGAGAAGTATGAAACCCTGCTTGATGATGCAAAACACGAAGTTGAACTTCTTACAAGTACGATTGAACAATCCAAGCATGAATTTGAGACTTCCAAGGCAGAGTGGGAGCAGCAAGAGCTTCATTTGGCCAATTGTGTGAAACAGTCTCAAGAACAGAACGCCTCATTGGAAAAAGAAGTAAATAGATTGGTAAGTGTGCTTGCAGAGAATGAGCAAGAAGCTTGTGCCACAAAGGAGGAAGGAGCTAAGCTGAAGGCTACCGTCAAGGAAGCTGAATCTGAGGTCATTTATTTAAAGGAAGTTCTTGGGGAAGCAAAAGCTGAGAGTATGAGATTGAAGGAGAATTTGTTGGACAAAGAAAATGAGTTACAGAATGTAATTCAAGAGAATGAGGAGCTCCGAAGCAGAGAAGCTACTTCTCTGAAGAAGGTTGAGGAGTTATCAAAGTTGCTTGAAGAAGCTACTGCCAAAAAGAAAACTGAAACTGAGGAAAATGAAGAGCTAACCGACAGTGAAAAGGATTATGATTTGCTCCCTAAGGTGGTTGAATTTTCAGAAGAAAATGGAAATGCAAGAGAGGAGAAGCCCAAAAAGGAGATCCCATCTCAACAATGCGAGGAGCCCACAAAAGCAGATCTTCAGGAAGAGAGTAAACCCGTGAAGGAAGGCGCAGTTCAAACTAACACTGCCAAATTTGAAAACTTGAATGGAAAACCAAAGGACGATGAAAGCAAAGAAAAAGAGGACGATTCAGTAGAAGGTGAATTTAAAATGTGGGAGAGCTGCAAAATAGAAGAGAAAGACTACTCACCAGAGCGAGAGACAGAGCATGGATCCTTCGAAGAGGATGTCGACTCAAAGGCAGAGGGTGGTGACAGCTTTGATCAGATTAACGGGCTATCATCAGAGAACCTTGAAAATGGTGGAAGCTCACCCACAAAGCAGCAACAACAGAAGAAGAAGAGACCTTTACTTCGGAAGTTTGGAAGCTTACTTAAGAAGAAGGGTACCACCAACCAGAAGTAGAGGTCTGGCCGAGTTGTGGCCTGGCTGGCGCCTGAATAGCAGGCAGGTATATGCATACTATCTTGCACCTGAATGTGTTTGCTTTTTTATGCTTTTGGGTTCTGATTTTAAGAATAGGGGGAAAATATGCAGAGGGGCTTGTACTATCTTTAGATTTTTCGTTCCTTTTCATTGATGTGATTCCCATGTTGGTTGGGGGAGTATCTTGTATGTGATGCAGATTTTTTTCTTCTTTCTTGTCTAAGTTTCATGGAAAGGAGTGATTACCTTAAAAATTGTATGTTAATGTGCTTTCATCTATTTTACATCGATAAATCACCGTTTATTGTTTAATTCCTCGGAAGGGATACAGCTGGTTGAGCTGATTGATTAGCATCTGATAACCTGGGGAATGAACTCGATTCTTGCATAGTTAATCTTACTGTTTCATGTTATGAACAATCTTGCCATTCCCATGAATTGATATGAACTCTAGCCTTGCCTGTTTTTCAGTTGAGAATTTGCATAGCAATGCATTTATGGGATTGGATACTGCTGTTTTTCTGGATATTTAGGATTGAGTTCAAAAAAATAGGTTGTGTTTGAATGCTCTTTAATTGTTATGTAAAAAGCATATTCATGAGAAAAAGTACCCTAATATCCTCTGTTTTCATCAGGTTTAGAACCCTGGTTTTAAGCTCTATCCTCTGAAAGGTGATTCACGCACATGTAACACAAATACTAGAAAAACCCCACCTGCATAAGTTTTTGGATTCGAGGTGGTTGTAGATAATGAATTGTGGGTCAAATTGGCCCTTGGGGGAAACAAAATGCAAGTGATAAGCATTTTGTGAAACTGTGTGTGATATCTCATATCGGTTATAGAAAAAGTTCTTAACGATATATATATACGAGTTCCTCTTAATCTTGTATACATGTTTTAAAATCGTGGGAGTCCCTTGAGTCCTTGACAGAGAAGTCTATATCAATAGGAATAGATCGTTACAAGTCCCTTTTTCTTTTTATTATTTTTATTTGGTTTCTAACAAAAATTTTGAAAAAGAAAGGAAATTGAAATATAAAAGATACGTGACAAAGGGAGATCATTTTGACCTTTGATTCAAAAGTGGCCTGCCCTGTGGGGCGAATTTTACTGCACTTTGAATATGAAGATTCCGGGAATTGTATTATGATCCTTTGGATGATATTGTATGTGATGGATTCTGTATTTGCTGCAATTTATTGCTGCATCTAACTTTGTAACAAGGGTACTGATATTATTTTGTTGTCAGCATCTGGCACAGATACATATGAGATGTCGTCGACAGCGACTCCTCAACAGAAGGAATTGCAGCAACTTGTCTTGAAATGCATATATAATAGGTTGGTGAAAGACTTCTGCTCTGTATTTATTAGGTTCTGCCGGTATTTATGGACTTTCAAAATTGAGGTATCCATGTAATATGTCGTCATATGAACATTTTTATGGCTTTTTCGTTGGTTTTGAAAGTTGAAGGCCATGTTTGTTTACTATTGTTAAAAATGGTTTTCTATTTTTTTCCAAAAAAAAGGAAAATATATTTGAGAATTGGAAAATGGTTTTTTGTTATTAAAAATAGAAATTCTATGAGATTGGAAACTATTTTTGAAGACAGAAAACAAAGTGTTTTTAAATAATATTTTTTAGTTGTTTTATATTGTTTTAATTTATTTTTTAAGTTTTGTTTTAAAAAATAATTATATAAACATTTAGAATGATTAAAAATAAAGTATTACGATAAAAATTATTTTTAATAATATTAAAAATAGGTTAAAAACATTTTAAGTTTTCAAACAAGCTTTTATGGTATAGAACATAATTATTATCAAAAACTATTTTTGAAAATTGTCACTAAATAAGTCTTATATTTGTTTTTTTTTTTTTTTTTTGTCATTTTTTTTCTTTTATGATGTGTTGTGTTTTAAAAAATAATGGAATAAATATGAAAAATAACTGAAAATAAGGCATTTTATTAATTTTAAAAAATATTTGAAAACATAGAAAACAAGTTGAAATCATTTTAAATTCCTAAATAATATTTTCAAACATATTTTTAGGTTAATAGTTTATCAAAGAAAAAATAGGAAAGAAAATAAAATATAATAAACATTTATTAGAAATTTAGGTGTTTTTAAATGATTCAATTTTTATATAAAAAGGGAAAAATAAATAAAAGGAGTTTGAAAAAAAATATAAAAAGAATTTATTAATTTTATATTTATATTTTATTTTGTTTATTTATTTTTACAAATTTTTAAAATATTTTCAAGAACTATATAAAGTTAATGAGAATAATAAATGTTAAAAGGAAAATATTTTTATTATATTTGAATATCATGGAAAAATAGTAAAGAAATATATATATAGACCTTGTATTATGATCATTCGGATCCAACTAATCCAGTCAAGGCTATCCAATACCCAACCATTTCAGGGTCTCAGACCTTTAAGCAAATTACTAAGACTAATCCCTCCCAAAAGGAATTAGCTTCAAGCTCTTCTTTTTCAAACAAGCAAATTGTAGTGGCTGCCAACCCCACACCTCTTTTAGCAAAATCAAGATATTGGCAAAATGATTTAAATCAACCTCTTTTGGTTATTGAAAGAGAGTTTTTCTCTAAAAACCCCAGAGAGATTGCAGCAAAAGTTTTTCATGAAAATTTTCATTATCCCTCTGGTGATCTTTTAAAAACAAGAAAATTTTATGAAGCAATCCTTGTGGAAATTGGTTATGTTAAAATCAAGCATAACACTGATAAGTTCAACAATTTGGGTTTGGCATTCTCTACCTGCCATATCTATAAGATTCTTACTATTAAGCAATGGGGTGAAAATCCCAATTTCTCGAGGGAATTCTCTGAACCATCAAAACCAAGGTTTTTCAATTATTGGGATTATCAGAGAGCATGGTTCAATGCTTTTCTGATTTAGAATAAGGACTTCCATCATTCATAGATGTTCTATTTTCCATCTAAGAATCAGCTTTCCTCTTTTCCATTTTGGTTCCACAGTTGGTGGACTTATTTTGGTCAGTTTATTAAGATTCTTCCTAAGCCCATCTTGAATGGCTTTGAGCTATTCAACAGTTCTTTTGTTATCCCTAATGAACTTTCAGCTTTTCCCCATTTATTATTCTTTTTCAGTAAATTTGGCTTGGCTTGGATAGTCCAGCGGGACTACATTATTATTGCAGATGAATCAGCAGTCTTTCCAACTCTTGGAAGGACCTTTAAAACTAAATGATGGGACACCTTGAAAAATGATGCATCCTCAGAAGCAATTAAGCAATATTTCCTCAAGAACCCCACACAAGCCTCAGCCAGTGATGATATGTCACAGTTTCTCCTCAAGAAACAGCAGCTACAAGCCATGCTCGTAGCAGCAAAGACCCCTCAAGATTTCCAGAAAATCCTTGAAGAAGGAAGCTCAAGTTTTTCCCAAGAGAACTCTTATGCAGAATCTGATGATTCAACAAGCTTCCTTCCAGACAATGGTGACGACTGTGAAGGTATTCTTCCTTCAATAAAAAGATCCAAGTAATTATCAACCTTATGTCTTTCTACCAACAAGAATATTATCCAATTAAGCAGTTTCAACACCTAAAGTAGCAAGCATGTGACTCCACAGTCCAAAGCAGCCTGTCAGCCGTCTTATTAGCCGAAAGTAAGATTCTCGGTGAAAATGTCAAAAATGCTACAGTAGAAAGTGTCTTTTACTGTTCACTTTTCACTATTCACTATTCAAGCACGGGATTACTATTCACTACAGTTAGTCAAAAAACAAACAGTGCTTTGTCCCCTGATTGGTACTATTTAATATTCCCTTTTTGGTTATTTAAGAAGGCTTGATCCTCATTTGTAAGCATCGGTTTTTATTATTCCCTTTCAAGCTTATGTTCTCACTTCTATCTTCTTTCTCTCTCAACATGTAAGCCTTTCAAGCCCCAAAATTTCTTCAAAGCTTTCTTCCCTTCTCCCATTGTAAGATATTCATCTCCTTATGTATCTATGTTTTATGTTATACCTCCTATGATGGATGGTTTTTAAGCTATATAAAGTTTGAAGTTTTCAGTTTATATTTTATGTTTTCAGTCTACCTCCTATCATGGATGGTTTTAAATTTATGTAATTAAAAGTTTGTGGTTCCTTCTCTTTAAATTTCTTATTATTCATCTTGTTTATTTTCTAACTCCTCTTCTTTGTTTTGAATTTTGGCATAATTTTTCATTTCATTGCATATGACCTTATCCTGGGTGTTGTTGGTATCAGAGCCACGGGAAGGGAAATTGGGTTTGTTTTGGATGTTTTGAGCTATCCTAAGATAAGTAGCAGTGTGCCGAGGAGCGTGAGCCCTGCCGGTTGAGCTCGTTGTTAGTCGGGGATAGGCGTTTGTTAGGGCTGTAAGAGAGTTGGGGTGACATCTCATTAGGTCTGTCAATCTGCTATTAGGCTTTAGATCAAAACCCTAAAATGAGTTCAATTTCAGAACCATGTCTAGGAGATCCACTAATTCTCAAGATCCTGTTGTAAACAGTGAAGAGATCAATTATCCTAAGATCCAAAATGATTTAGATGATTGGAAGTTACCCAAGGTGTCTAATCAAGAAATTTATAAGAAATGAACCTTTAAGTTTTTCACAGATTATACTATCAAAACCTCTGAAATGTCAGTCAGCTTAGAACAAGACGATCAAGTCATAAGATTGTTAGATAGCAAGTCCCTTGAGAAGCATAAGAAAGATGGCTATAATTTCATACACTTTGGTATGATCCAAGTAGCAACTTAGCCTTTGACAAGATTAGATTTAAACACCTTTATTGTCATGTATTTAAGAGATAATAGGCATCTTGATTATCGAGATTCTATTATAGGCGCAGTCCAAGCTGGACTGAATGATGGCCCAATTTATTTCCAGTGTTTCCCTAACTTCACAATTACACTAAGAAATGCAGACATCTTATATTCAATTGTCCTGCATGTTAAGACCCATGACTTTATGTTCAAACCAGGAAATAGTCTTGTTTCCATCATAACCAAGTTTGCCTATAAAAGCATGACCACAAGCATTGGATCTGGAGCTCTTTGCACTAGTCCTAAGGGAGAAACTACTCTTTTTTACTCCGATATGCTATTTAAGTCAAACTTCATTGTCCCCAAGAAGATCTTGTGGAAAGATGTTGAGTTTCCAGAAAACTGGCATTTTGCTAATGCCGTTCCAGCCATAGAATGGAGATCTAAAAGAATTGAACAGATTGTTCAATATCCTGACAGAGGAGGAGATCTGATTTTCTCCAACTCTTTCAGACATTCTAGCAGCCCTAGAGTTTCAGTGTATGAACCCTCTAGAGCTTCAAGCTCTTCTATCCCAGTTAGAACCACTAGGGAAAAATAAGGTTCCAGCTCAGCAAATCCTAAGAATATTAAGTTAATAGGTGTTAGAAGTCACACCAACATGGCTAGACCATTTTACACTGAGGAAAATGAGTCTACTCAGGAATCACAACAGGATGAGTCCCCTATTATGTCTCATACCTATTCCAAGATAATTAACACTATAAGCCTAAGCGATGAGGACTTTGAGATCAACAAGGATCTCTTAAGAAAAGACTTTTATTCTGAAGTCAATAAGAAAAGAAATGATTGGTTCTTTAGCATTGTCCCTAAAATCATTAGAACCCTCTACCAAGAAGAATTTTATGCTTACTTAAGACAAGAAAAGAAAAACATTAAGTTTTGGATTTGGTTTGAACTCTTCAAACAAGAGCAATATCCAGATTATCCTTGTAAGCGTATTAATAACACTAAGATTTGGATTACCAGTGACAACACTAATAAGATTAAGCCTTATGAATTCTCTAAGGAATTCCAAGAAAATCCCCAAATTAACCAAGCTTTCATTGGTAGGATTAACTAGAAGATTAAGGATAATCTTGTTGTCCCTTTGACAGTTCAGCCTCATAAGAGAATCAATATGGTTAAGGGCGATATTAGTTCAGAAGAAGAAGTTGATGAACTAATTAAGATGTTTGAGGAACCCCATAACCAAACTGTTTCAAAGAGTATCAACAATTTGGAAGCCTTTAAGACTAGGAATTATTACCCTAGACCTACCTTTCCTGACATGCAGTTTGAGGAAAGAAACCAATATACTCAAGCCTCATATACCAGTGGTACTATCTATGAATGGAACATAGATGGTATGACAGAGTATAACATACTCACTAAGCTCCAAGAAATGACCATGGTTAGTACAACTTATAAGTTAAACAATAGACTACCAAATCATGTTGTAGCTCAGACAATTGTTGCTGGGTTTACAGGTCAGCTTAAGGGTTGGTGGGATAATTATCTCACTTTTGATGATAGAAATAGTATCCTAAAAGCTTATAGGATTAATGAGAATAATGAAGTTGTTAAGGACGAAGATGGCCAAGATATTGAAGATGTAGTTGCAACTCTTATCTATTCAATATCTAAGCACTTCATTGGAGATCCTGCAAAGATTAAGGATAAGACTGCAGATCTCTTAACCAACCTTGAGTGTCCCAAGCTTCATGACTTTAGATGGTATAAGGAGGTCTTCCTAACCAAAGTCATGCTAAGGTCAGACTGTAACTAGTCTTTTTGGAAAGAAAAATTCTTCTCAAGACTACCTAAGCTTTTCTCTGAGAGAATTAGAATTAAGATAAGGGAACAACATAATGGTCAGATCCCTTATGATAAGCTAACCTATGGTGAGATTATAAGCATTGTCACAGCTGAAGGGATTAAGTTGTGCAATGATTTCAAGCTTAAGCAACAAATGAAGAATGAACAAAAAATCTACAAGAATGAATTTGGGTCATTTTGTAGCCAAATTGGTTTTAACCAAAAAGAAACTATGCCTCCCTCTAAGCAAAAAACAAGCAAGAAGCCTAGCAAAGATAAGTTTTACCATAATAAAAGAGGAACCTATGGTAACTATAGGATGAATGAAACTAAGCATTCAAGACACGTCCAAAGAAGGGTCAACAAAGATGCCCAGAAAAAGGTAGAAGCCCTTTTAGACGTCAAACCAATTATCTGTTTTAAGTGTGGCAAGGTTGGCCACTATAAAAAAGATTGTAGGGTTAAGCAAAAGATTAATAATTTAAATGTCTCAGAAGACCTAAAAGATATGCTTTGTAAAGTAATGTTAAACTCCACATATTTTAAATCAATGACTGATTCAGATAATGAAGATGATATTAATCAACTAGACAGTAGTGGTGAAGTTTCTAGCCAATCTTCTAGTGACCAAGAAGAATGTATTAAGGGTAATTGTAATTGCCTTCCTAAGACTATAAATGTCATAAGCCAAGATCAGGAATTTATCCTAGATACTTTAAGAAAAATTGAAGATGAAAAAACTAAGCAAGATCTTTATGAAGTATTTAAGAAATTTGTTGTTAAGCTAGAAGCTAAGAAGACTGTAAATCCTTATAACCTTAATGATATCTTAAACATGTTTGACCAATAGTCTCCCAAGGAAGTAAGCATTAAGGAGCTTCGTGATGAAGTAAAGCTGTATAGAAAGGAAATTAAGGATTTAAAACATTTCACAAGTTTAGGTTTCTCAGATCTCCAAGGACAAATCAATAAGATCATTAAGGATCAGGGAAACCTTGTGGATGTTCCAGAATCTTCACAAGTTAATGATGATGAGACATATGCTTTTTTGAATACTGTTAGTTATCTTCCAGAGGTGGGAAGTCTCCCTTACTATAGTAGTCAAAGATAAATTTGTCTTTGACATTATTGCTTTGATTGATTCAGGTGTAGTTGAGAATTGTCTTTGAGAAGATCTTGTACATATTCCTTTATGTGAAGAGACTAGTGAGTCTCTATTTGGAGCCAATGGCAAAAGACTTGCCATCAAGTATAAATTAACAGATGTTCATATCTGTAACCATGACATTTGTATTAAGCAAACTTTCATCCTTGTTAAGGACCTTAAGGAGAAAGCCCTCCTAGGAATCCCCTTCTTAAACTCTATTTATCCCATGTGGATAGATAACCAAGGTATAAGAACAAAGCTCTTTGATAAGGAAATTCTTTTTGAATTTGCTAATCATGTTGCAAACATCACTCCTTGTGATCATGAGATTAATCTTGTTGGAATAGATGTTCCACCTAAGAGATTAGGTACCCAACCTATTCATAATCTCATTATAAAGGATATTTTAAGCATTCCTTTATGCATTTCAAAATTTCAAACTGATATTTTGAACCAAGGATTTTTAAAAGTCGTTTTCACATCTGCGAAAACAATTAAGTATATAGCTTTTAAGTATGATTCAACTGATTGGATTATTTTAAACCCTAATTTTCAAATTAAGTCTATTAAAGGAGAAATTATCTTTCCTGATTACTCAACTCATGAAATTTGCAGGGTTCACGAGACCATGGCCCCTAAAAAGAATACCCAAGCTCTTAACCAAAAAACCCAATCTAGTCAAGCTCTTTCTCCTCATAAAATGTTATGGAGTCAACAAGTTGAGCTTGAAGAAGAAGCAAGGCTTCATTCTTCTAACCTTATGCCAAACAAGATGATGACCTTGTACTATGATCATTCGGATCCAGCTAATCCAGTCAAGGCTACCTAATACCCAACCATATCAGGGTCTCAGACATTTAAGAGATCCTTGTTGATCTCAAAGTCCTTATCACTTAAGCTTTTAGTGTTAATTATCTGGGAATAGGTAGGAGACATAACAGGGGACTCATCCTGTTGTGATTCCTGAGTAGACTCATTTTCCTCTGTGTAAAATGGTGTGGCCACGTTGGTGTGACTGCTAACACCTGTTAGCTTAATATTCTTAGGATTTGCTGAGGTGGAACCTTCTTCTTCCCTAGTGGTTCTGACTGGGATAGAAGAGCTTGAAGTTCTAGAGGGTTCATAGACTGAAACTCTAGGGCTGCTTGAATGACGGAAAGAGTTGGAGAAAATCAGATCTCCTTCTCTATCAGGATATTGAACAAACTGTTCAATCCTTTCATATCTCTATTCTATGGCTGGAACGACATTAGCAAAATGTCAGTTTTCTGGAAACTCAACATCTTTCCATAAGATCTTCTTAGGGATTATGAAGCTTGACTTATCTAGCATATCAGAGTAAAAGAGAGTAGTTTCTCCCTTAGGACTGGTGCAAAGAGCTCCAGATCCAACGCTTGTGGTCATGCTTTTATAGGCAAACTTAGTTATGATGGAAACATGATTGTTTCCTGGTTTGAACTTAAAAGCCATGGGTTTTAACATGCAGGACAACTGAATCTAAGATGTCTGCATCTCTTAGTTTAACTGTGAAGTTAGGAAAACACTGGAACTAAATTGGGTCATCATTTAGTCCAGCTTGGACTGCGCCTATAATAGAATCTCGATAATCGAGATGTCTATTATCTCTTAAACACATGACAATAGAGGTGTTTAAACCTAATCTTGTCAAAGGCTTAGCTGCTACTTGGATCATACCAAAGTGTATGAAATTATAGCCATCTTTCTTATACTTCTCAAGGGACTTGCTATCTAACAATCTTATAACTTGATCGTTGTGTTCTAAGCTGACTGACATTTAAGAGGTTTTGATAGTATAATCTGTGGAAAACTTAAAGGTTCTTTTCTTATAAATTTCTTGATTAGACACCTTGGGTAACTTCCAATCATCTAAATCATTTTGGATCTTAGGATAATTGATATCTTCACTGTATTATTCATAAATTAATTCTTTGAAAATTAAATAAAAAAGAATTTTGTTATATTTTATTCTTCTTTCCCTTTTTATTTTCTTTTCTTTAAAATTCCTAAGAATTAAACATAATTATAAAATTTATTTTAAAATTTTACTTCAATTTATTATTTAATTATTTAAATTTTTAGATTTGATAGTATTAGAACTCTAAAAATTGTCACTTGATTCTTTTCCTTATATTATTTCCTTATTATTAAAATAAAAGAAGTATGAATTTCAAAGTTTTCTTTCCAAAATCCTGAATTTTCCTTTCCTTTCACAGTAACCAAGCAGATGTTTAAACTTAAAAAAGATAAGAAAATCTATGGAAAAGAAAAAGGAAATGTAATTTTTTTGATGTGACAAGTATTTATTAATTTTATTGTTTAGTAAACACCTAACTTTCTTTGTAGACTGTTTGCTTGGAGATCACTCCATCTCGTGTGGGCCAAAAACGCAACTTTTTTTTTCTTTTTTATTTTTTTTATAATTATAGTCCACATCAATATATTTTAGGGAAAAAAAAAATGAGGTAGTGTTTATTTTTTGCTTGAAGCTAAAATATTTTATTTTTTTTATTTAATTAAAAATAATTTATTAACATAATTAAAATAAACTTGTTATCAACAGATTTACTTTAATTATGTTGAACGATATCAATAAATTATTTTTAACTGAATATAAAAAATTAAATACCTTGATTTTTTTTATTCAAAACAAACATCACCTAATATTTCTTGTCTTTTTTTTTGTTTTTTTTCTAAATATACCAAAAAGAAGTTAAACAGTAATAATAAATAAATAATAATTTTTTTTTTAAAATTCAAACTTAATAAATATTTTTAGGATTTTTTAAAATATATAATTTTATTATTTTATTGGATGGCTCTTGTGCAAAAAATCAAATCCTTTCATCATGAAAAATATTAGAAAAAATAGAAGAAATTTATAATATGTTTGAAAATAGTTTTATAATTCAAAAAAATTATGCTTGACTAACTTTTCTTAAAAAATAGTTTTTTTTAATAAGAAAGAAAGATTAACCAAAAGTAAAATAAAATCTTTATATAAAACAAACATAAAAATACAAAAAAAAAAAAAAAGATTTTGATGTTAAGTTTATTTTTATATAATCTTGTTAAGTTTATTTCACTTGTTTTTTTCTCTTTATATAAAAATTAAATAATTTTAAAATATATAAATTTTAATTATAATTACTTTTTTATAAATTAAATGTTAAATATTTTAGTTAATTTTAATTATATTTGACATTTTTATATTTTTATAATAAATAAAATATGAATAATAACTTTTCTTTTATCGTAATTTTTTTTGCTTTTATTTTTCAATTTGATTTAATAAAAAAAAAATCATATATAATTAATTAATCGCATGAATTCTTCTTCACTAAGAAAGAATCCCTTTGTTTCTCTTTGTTTTTTTTTTGTTTTTTTATTTTTGGCGAGAAATTCTGTCTGTTTTGTTCTCTCGATCCATCATATTTTTCCCCGAATCCATAGAAACGATTTTCGAGGCGGTTAATCTTCTCCACGATGTGGGCCGAGCTTTTATGCGGTCTGGTGATCTACCGAGTGCTCCGGTACTTCTTCTCCGACGACGACGTTTTGGAGGTCGAAAACACCGACTCCGGCGCCCTTTTCTCCGTGGCAAACAAGTAAAGTAGTTGGATTGTTCGATTGTTTCAATTTTGCTTAAGGATTTAACATTTTGATGTGTTTTGGTTCGTGAGTAAGTGTGAAAGAAAAAAATGTTAGGATTTTCAGCTTTGGGTTTCTTGTTTTAATTTAGGTTAATTCAGCTAGTTTTTTTTGGTGGGAAATGGGTGCTGTCGGCAGATTCTCTGTTTATTTCATTTTTTTAAAAAAAAAACTTAAAAGTTAAATTTTTTACTTAAAAAAATTCGATGTTTTGGTGTGTTTGGTTCCTGATAAAATGTGAGGAATGAAAAGGAATTAAAATTTTGAATTTGAATTTTCACATTAATTGAGGCTACTTCAAGCGTTTTCTCGGACGAAAATAGGTGATGTAGAAAGATTCAGTGTGTGTTTTTTTTGTTATCAAAATTTCAAAATTTTGATATTTTGATGTGTTTGATTAGTGAGAAGACGTGAAAAAGTAGGAACTAAAATTTATAAACTGTAGCAATTCTTGTTCCAAACATTTTTGTAATATGGGTTTTTTGACTTTTTTCTCTTTAACTGACTAATTCAACTGTTTTCTTGCTTCCAAGCAGGTGCAGTAGTGAGATTCTCCAATTCTTTATTTTTCTTTTCTGAATTAAAATTTGATATTTTGATGCGTTTGATACACGAGAAACTGTGAGGAATGAGAAGGAAATTTATTTTGGAAGTTTATTCTAATTGACTCTAATGCAACTGTTTGTTGGTTACAAACAAGTGCTCTATTCAGATTCTCCAGATTCCATATTTGGGCATTTTTGGTTCCTGAGAAAACGTGAGAGGATAAAAGGAATTAAAGTTTTGGATTTTTTTGGTTTTAAGGGAGAATGGAACAGGTCGTATAAACAGGTTCTCTTGATTCTTTAAAGTTTTCTCAAAATTTTGATATTTTGCATTGTTTGGTTACAGAGAGAAAAAAAATGAATAAAATTTTTATTTTTGGATTTTTGGTTTTAATTGACACTGATTCAACTGTTGACTTGGCTACAAATGGTGCTATGTTGGATTCTCCAATTGATTAATTTCACTGAAAATTTTCATATTTTGATAAGTTTGGATTAAGTAGGTATATATTTCTTTTTTTTGGGGCATAGTTAGTTAGGTTGAAGATGTCATATTCAGAATTTTTTTTATTTTCTATTTTCTTGCATTTTGTCTGGAAGCAAGAGGAAAGTAATGATCGTGTGACTTGATGGTTGTATCCCTCCCTTTTTTTGGCCTTGTATGGATCATGTATACTTTTGGCGCTTTTTTTGGCGCTTTTAATACAATTGCCTTACCTATCCAAAAAAAAAAAAATATTGTGTGACTTGATGGTTTTCTGATTCTTTTTTTCTTCATTTGGTGTGTAGAATTGAAAAGCTTTATGATGGAAAGGTCTATGCTGGGCTTCGAATTCCAGATGCCGATACTGGTTCACGAGAGAATATTGATATGGTACTTGTCACAAAAGGGTAGGTTTCTATTTTTAAGGACTTGGATTCTATGGGGAATTTCTATTTCATGTGTTTGGTTTATTAGAAAATGTAGGAAAAGCAAAGAAATTGAAGTTTTAAACCTATCTCGTTCACTACTTGTGACATGATAAAGACATGAATGTGATTTTTTTTTTCTTTCCATTTCCTTTTCTTTGCTCAGCAAACAGAATTGGAGTTTTTTTATTACTATATGTAATTGTGTTTGTTTTTTTCAGGAGGGCAGTGGTGATTTCTGTCAAGAATTTCTCAGGGATTATATCAATAGATGCAGATGGAAGCTGGGTTTGCAATGCTGGGGACAGACACAAGGCAGAGCGTCATCCGGACCCTGTAAGTCCGTTAAATTTATGCTTCCTGCAGAAAGTTTGTATTACCAAAATATATGTTAAAAGTGTATGCTATGTCCATTTCATTGTTCCTATGTACACAAAATTTCCCTTCTTTTGTATCGATTTTAATGAATTTGGGATAGATTATTCTTTCATGTTGATGTATTGGCCAATACGAACTATCAAGTTGTATGTTTCCTACCAATACCGTGAATGCCTGACATACCTGGCTGATCATTTCACTTGTTGTTGGTCATTGAACTAAATTTCAGTTATTTAAGTATTTGTACCTTTCCTAAAAGAGAGCAGTCAGTGGAAGGATGGGGATTTGTTGTCAACTGTTAGATCTTACACTGCCACCGTACATTACTGGATTTCAGGTAGCTGAAGCTAAAAAACGAGTCTCAATTCTTGAGTCATATCTTGAACAGAGGGGAGTAGCCCTGCCAGAAGGATATGTGTCTTGCCAAGTCATTCTTGCTAACCCAAAGTACTGGTATGCATTGCTTCTTAATGATGTATTTATCCAACAAAAAATGGATGGCCATTAATTGCCTTCTCAGTTCTGAATTCTGATTTTAGTTGGTTGATGGGTATACACCTTTGCATGCTAATATTTGTATGTGTATGTGTTAGATGCATTATGGGGAATGTGTTATACTATTATATTTCTTTTAGAAGACATTTAGTAAATCAGATAAGTGGTCTGGACTTTGGGCAGGATATAGATATTTTAAAGATACCATCTCCTAAGATATTATATCCCACAAGTTTTGTATCCATGTTTGGTTCATCACTAAAATAAAAATTTTAAATGTCAATAAATAAATTATTTTTGTATTGTATGCCATTATTAAATGATATCATATTATATATTAATTTATTAAATACATGAAACTATTGTATATAATAAATCTTATATTAAATTTTACTATATATGATTACAGTTAGAAATATTTTCCTTGCCTTTTGGATCCAAGATTAATTTTGGACTACAAAATGATTAACATGAGAGAGGTTTTGAAGAAATGGGGTAGAGTTGTCGGGAGAAAGGGATTTATAATTCATAGAATATAGAATCTCATATCTTAAATGAAAATTTTAAATCCTATGTAAACTGAATAATTTTTTTTTTGATAAGTTCCTATGTAAACTGAATATGAGAAAAATAAAACCCCTGATAAGTTACCTTATCACCTATAAAATTGTCAACCAAACATGAATGTGTGATATTTTGAGGTCCTATCCTATTGTTATCCAATATATACCAAACATAGCCTTGATGAGTTAACAATATCATTGGCCTGGAAAATTATGCCTGCAAACCTTGAATCCATGGTGGGGTCATATCACCATGTGTGCTCTTTTTCATCATTTTGAGAAGCACTGACTTTTGGAGAGGAAAAATTTATTTGTAGTGTAGTTCTCTAGAAGACTATGATTTACTCTTTGCGGTCAGGATACTTCTGATGCACAATTTTTTCCTTGCAACCACATCACTTCTTTCTTTATGATCTTATAACCCTAATAAGAGCGTTGCATTTGTGACTATCATGGTAAAATGAATACAATAAATTTATTTGTTAGGGAAATATAGAATTTCTTTTGCTCTGCTACAAATTAGTTCTGAATTTCAAAGCCTTGAGGCTAAGGGCAGTCTTGCAGAGGAAGCTGGTGACTACATGTTTAAATATTAGGGAAAATGCTTAGTAGGAGACTAGAGAAACTGCTTGAGAGAAGAATAAGCGAAGCAGCATGGGAGCAAACAAGGTTGTAGTGGGAGACTACCCAAAATAAAACCAATTTTCTTCCATCTTGTTGACATTTTGTGCATCATGATGGTGCAAAGTGTCTGCTAGAGATATTTTGAAAAATTGAGGTTATAACACTACAAACAAATGTGGGAGTTGTTTACTGAGTTCCAAGAGTTTGATGGTTAAAAAATCTTTCTTTAGCCAAAGGAAGGAACTGCCACATTAGATCTTCCAATTGAAGTAGTTTTTGGAATGGGAAGTGGACAAAAAATGGTTTAAAAAAATGATAGTTGCATGAATACCTTGTGAAAAAAAAAAGGTTCATGGATTTAGCATGTCATACTCTGATTGTGCCCTAGTCATATTGAATCATTGATGCTTTGAAAGATGAGAAGCGTTTCTCATTTTTTACAGTATTAGTTGTATGGAGTTTGTACGCTTTCTTGCCAATGCTCATTCTGACATTTTAATGGGTATTTAAGACAACAGTCTATTTATGGGAACTGACTTTTGAATTTTGGTTCCATTCTTGCAGCTCCATTCACTCAAACTATATTCCATCTGAGGTCATTACCTATGACCAGTGGACCCAACTGAAACCTGAAGCAAAGAGTTTGTTCTCTGGTTGGTTTAAGGGTGGTATAAGGGCTGGAAAGAAAGAGATGCAGGAATCAATACATCAGAGGCTTAATTTTGTGCTCAGCACTGCTCCAATGTGGGATAGGTTTGTCACAACTGTACCTCAAGTTCGACATTTATATTGTGAGCATAATCTTATATTGTGTTTGTGTATGATCTTATATTCTCTGTGGAATTCCTATGGTCTTGCCAAAATATCATAGTCTATGGGATAATGGAATGTGGCATGCTTTTCATGCATAAAGATTTTCCAGTGTGATGTGTAAATTGTGGTAAATGATAGACACCTGAAGCTTATAATGAAGACAGTGATGATAATAACTTAAACTGGTGCTAGATGAAGTATGCAATGAAGAGCATTGAAAAACAGTAGAGTAAGCTCCCTGAAGTTGGATGATGTTTAAGTTGAAGGAGGTGCGGCCGGTGTTGTAAATCTTTTCTAAGGCAAGGGTTTTATGATGTGATGACCAAATGATTGCAGCAGATGTTCAATACATGTTGAATATGTTTTTTTACAATCTAGTTTCTCATCTTCTTGTTTTTGGCTAAAAGATTATCTCTACTGGGCAAAGTGGCTGCTGATTATCATAATGATTTTGTTTCATCCTCTTTCCTTAAGTGTTGCTTGTCATTGTATTTACGGCTGATACACCTCTTCTAGTTTTGTATCCCTATGTCTTATAAATATGATCTTTTAATCATTGATGGTTTATCCAAAAATCACCTTTTAATAATAATTTTAGTTATTTAATTTCCTTTTTCTGGTACAAGTTAATTAATTTTTCTATTCTAAAGCAAATCAGTATCAAGATTCAGTTTCTAGTAAAACAAGGACTGATGATTTGACTAGAAGGGAAGCATTTGGAAGTTTTTGGGGCATAAGAGGAAGAAAATAGCAGTTGGAAAATGCTACCATAAGACTGGTTTGCAAGTTAATGTCCAAGACCATATTGTCACATTGGTAAATGTTGGTAATACTGATTATGAGGAATATTCTGTTTGTTTGCTGTTATGCATTTTGTGTCTGATAATGCACCATTCGTGACTTTGAGTTCCATTGGAGATTCATGCTTTCCTTCAATTATCATAGATTGTTGTTCCTTGTGATGGGATTGTTGTCACTTGACAAAACAGTATGTGTTTTTGTAATTGCTGTGCAGGCTGGAACTTAAAGGTAATAAATATGTCTTAGGAGAATTCCTCGAATTTAAAGGGAAACATGATGATACCCAAGCTTTGAGAAATATCAAGAGATCGAAAGTTAGTCGTCTGATCATCCAGAAGTTCAGCATGCTTGGTTTTGGTAACTTTCAAGGCATTTATTGCATTTCCTCGTATCCATATTTTTCCTTGATGCATCTGATAAAAAAAAAATAGTTTACCTTGATGCTTGAAATATGTCTATTGTAAGGAAGGAAAAAGTGATACTAAAATCATGGCTAAGGATTTGAATTGGGTTCTCTCTCACAAGATTGATCAGTATTAAGAATGCATATTATTATTTCAACATTTATGAGGATCCTATTTAGATCTGATTGACTTCAGACTGTGCAACTCTAACTACGATATCAGATTCTGTGATGAAAATATTTGGACAGCAATATCTAACTTAATATTGTATTGGCTTGAGGATAGCTGGAGGAAAGTGAGCCAATATCTAACTGAAGTATCATCATCATCATCATTATTATCATCATCATCTAACAAAATAAAAATGACATAATGGAAATATGTCAGTGATGATAATAATGATAAGAAGAAGAAGCAGGAGTTTCAGTTGGAATTTAAGATGCATTATCATGATATTTGTAGTATCGACTTGAGATACTTTTCCTTATTATGACATTTCTAGGATCAAGTGCAGGAGTTTCCAAAAGAATTTTTGAATATGAGGTATTGATTATGACATATTAGCACTTTAGAAGTCCCCAGGTGTGGTAGTTGGTCAACATGCAGAGGCAAACAGGGTACTATAAAGTACTGAGGATAATCTTGTGCAAGAAGTTGTGCTTCAAATTCATAAATTCAGAATAGAGATTCCTTACCAGATATGAATTAAGCTTCTATTTGATTAGCACTTGTTTTGTTTCTGTTCACATGACAAATATAGTACTCCCCTTAACACCTTGAATCCCCTATGTTTCTAGGTTTCATTTTCATCCTTGCTCCTCATTTAACAAATTGCCTAACACTGTCCAAGGTCTTCACATTATATAACCATTTTGTGTATCCTATGTTGTGTTATTTTATCATCAATTAATGAATTCTTCTTCCAACCATGTGTATAGTAGAAGTGCAACCTATTTTTGAGCTCTATGTAAACAGAAAGTATTTTCCACTGCTTCTGGGTTGGTGGATCCAATTCTTAGATGTGCTTACAAATTATGGCTTCACTATGTCACACAATCTTTACTGTACTGAGATCTGACATTGGCTCTTAATAATCTGAATGCTACCTGCAAACAGCAAATTAATGAATCTTGTGTTATCCAGTACCTGTAATATATCTGATCCTATTAAATCAGTAAGGGAAAATATAATCTAAACCTAACACATGGGAAAGATACTTATGTGGATTTTGCAGCCAACAAGGTCCTGCTATGATGAGCCAACCACAATGTTTGGGTTATGTCTCTGACAATGTTTATCTTATGGACAGTTTGGAATAGTCATGTGGGTGAACTTGCATGAAAATTTTGGTCCACATTTGGGCTAGATGGCTTCTCATTAACCTTTTGGAAATTTTCTTGCCCTATAGTGGGTGGGAGGTGATGTCGCTTTTCAAGGAATATCACTCGAAGGAGGTTTTTATGTGTTGCCTCAATGCTACTTTCTTGGCTCTTATTCTAAAGAAGGGAGGAGTGGAAGACATAAGGGATTTTAGGCCAATCAGTGTAGTGGGCTGTCGTTATAGCTATAGACATATTAATGAAAAGGGAGTAGTCAATGGTTGATAGATGTAGTCTTTGTAGAAGAGAGCGACGAGTCTGCTAAGCACATTCTGATTCACTATAAGAGGACAAAGGAGTTATGGATCTTCCTCATAACAATCTTTGGCCTGAAATGGGTGTTTCTAGAGTTAGTGAGAAATCTGCTCCTCAAATGAAGTTTATTTCTGGTTCTGCCTTTTGGCAACCGTTGTATACTTCCTGTATACTTTGAGATGCCTTTTGGGCGCCCCTTTCTGTTTATACATACTATCCTGATTTTACCTATCAAAGAAAAAATTGAAGTTTAAGGGATTGGATAAGCATAGCCATGTTTGATGAATGGATTAAGGATGAAGAGCTCTCAGATAAGAGGTTAAAAGAGAACTTCATTAGAGCCCTCTTGGATTAGTCAAATGCTTAGTTAGACTTTGGAAACTTTCCAATGATTGACTTTTTAGATAGTCTTATTTGTGCGTAGATTGGGTTGTGTGGCTCTTTTTTGTAGATAACTGTTGGTATTCTTTGTTTGTTTATTTGTTTTTGCATATACTACATGTATATATAGAGTGTACCCCCTTTTCTTGGTGCTCTTTTAATAGAATGCTTTGTTTGCTTATCAAAAGAAAAAAAAAATGGAAAGCAATTTGGATATATCTTTATCTGGTATGTTTGGAGGCCTTGTTCTACTGGTTCAGCTGCTCATCACATATATATTTTATTGTTTTTAACATTTCCATTAAACTATTGGTTCATCCAATGCAGCCCCTTCAAAGGTCCAATTATTGTACTCTCCTCGTGATTATCGAAGTGATGGGGCTTCAGCTTCTGAGTGGAAGGAACTAACCATTAGATCAAGCACTGAGGTTCTATTTCAGCCCCAGAATTCCACAAAGGTTCGCAAATTCAAGCTGTCTTCAATCCTTTCTATGTCACTAAGCGCCTGAAGATGCTTCTTCTGGATATGATATTGGATCACTCGCTGATGTGAGAGGTACCATTTAAAAATTATCCCTGAGCTCACGTCTTCTGTTTCTGATACGTTAAATCATCCTCTTTGTCCACATGAGTTAGTATATTTGATAGAACATCGTGTTAAAGAAATGAAGAACAATTAAGAACAATGCATGCTCTACTTAATGCAAGAACAGAAGAAAAAAAAATTATTGTCTAGTACTGAAGTGGTTATATTTTATTTTTCGTGTTGAAGTTTTGAGATGTATTAGAATTTTTAGCAATCCGAAGAGTTAAATAGAAACATTCAATTTCTATCGACTAGCAGTAGAAGAGTAGGAAATATTTTTTTCATCATGGGTCTTTCGTACTGGAGCTATCCATGCAATGAAGAAGTCAGTCTCTCATTTTTTTTCCCACTCCTTTGTTTCTTGTAACCCTCTTATTCAATTCAAAAGAATTTATAAAGAACCATTTGAAGTCCACAAAAAACATGGGTGCTACTCATGCGAAGGGTTCTAATAGCTTCTACATACGTTAGTCGGCATGCAAAGTTCAACTGTAGGTTTCTTAGGATGCCACTGGCATTGCAGGAGACTGTAGCTTAGTTGAAGGAGACTGTAGCCTAGTTGTTAAGGGGCCCCTTGAAGCGCACCTAGTCTCAAGCTCGACTTCCTAGTTATAGCGCCTCACTTGGCACTGTGTGCCCCTTGTTTGAGAGGGGTGTCTCATCTATTTTCTTTTTTCGCTTTAAAAGTTTATTCTTAAAATTTTTGCAGTATATTGAAATTTAATATAATATAATTTCATTAGTTTTCCTGTTGGATAATTCTTTTAAATGCTTGGAATCTTGAATTTTGCCTTAGTTTAATTGAATTTTATTCATATTTTATAAAATCGACATGTATTTTAGGTTGTGTTTTTACTTCATTTAGGCTCGTGTCTTGTGTTGCATGTAAGTTAGACAATGGTTTTCTATTTTGAAAAACATAAAAATGTTTTCAAGAAGAATTACAAAACAGTCCTTAGCGCCCCAATCTACTATAGTATTATTATCTTAATGAGGTTGTTAATTTATGGATAAATAAATATTTATTAATTTGTAGAGTATTATGTTTCTAATGTCCAGTATTTGTTCATGTATGATTTATAAATAAATAAAATAATGAATGTAGCTAAAAAAATTAATGCAAAGAATGGCAAAAGACTAAGAAATAAGATATAATTATTAATTATAAAATATAGAAAGACTCTTTAAAAACAAGAGATGTAGTGTCAAAATTTAATGCCTTAAAAGATAAAAAAAAAGTTTCAAATACGAGAAGTGACCTCGTAAGAAAACAGAAATTATAAAGTCATTCAATGGTATATTATATTATGAAATTTTATTTAATATATTATGAATTTTTGTTTGCTATTATCTATATTAATTTATATTTATTTTGTTAAAGTCATGTCTTGAAAATAATTTTTTTTTTCTAAAGAAAATTTTTAAAGTTGTGTATTAAATTTGTTAAATTTGTGTTTTCAAAAATGATTTCTATGTATTTTTAAATGGAGTTTATTTTTTTTTTTCATTTATTTTGATTCACTTATTATGATTTGCATAAAATTATAAATGGATGAAAGACACAATATTCATTATAATAAATGCAAAGGGTTTATTTATTTTCAATTTTTTTTTAGTTATCATAATTTGAAATATTAAATGAAAAAAAAACAATTTTTAAAAATTATTTTGAAATATTAAAAATAGTTTTATCAATTTATTCTTATACTTAAAGCATATATTCTAACTCTATAGACTATTTTTTTTTTATTTCAAAGTTTATATTTATAAGATAGAAAACTGTTTTTCAAATAAATCTTTTCATATTTTTCTTTCTTAGAGTGTGTTTAAGAGTACGTTTGGTAATGATTCTAAAAAATGTTTATAATATTTTTAACACTTGAATCATAAAATTTTTTAACGGTTAAAAAGGTTAGAGGTACTTCCTAAAATTACTGTCAAACGATCTAAGAGCGTCTTGAGGAGTGATTTTAAAAAACGTTTCTAGCATTTCTAATACTTGAATAATAAAAATTTTCAAATATTAGAACTACTTTTTAGAATCACTATTTGACTATAACAATGGTTTTATGAAATATTTTCATTTTTTTTAACTTTTGAAAATTTTATCTTTTAATTATTAGAAATGTTAAAAATATTTTTTTAAATAATTGTCAAATGTAATATTATACTGCTAATAAAATTAACTTTAAATGAAAATAAATAAATATATATCAATCAATGTATGAGACATCTTAGGGAAAAAAAATCGCAGGAGCAGAACTTTAGGTGGGCACAACTAGATTATCTGTCTTTCTTGCCATGTCTGTCTCCACATGGAAAAATGAGGGAATCAGAGGGGAGGAGTGGGGGCTGCTGTACTTGGTGATGACAGTGGCTTCCATGGATTCATCCATGATAGGAGTTGCTAACTGAACCATTAAATTCTTCTAAGCTTCCCCTCCCACTGCTTTTCCAAATTGTCGGTGGGGCAACTTGCGTGGACCCTTTTTTTCGGGGAAACTTTAATGCTATGTTTGTTACTTGAAGCATAGGAAAGAAAATAGAGTGAAAAAATAAATGCAAAGAAAATTTTTTAAAAAAGGTTTATTCTATATTTGGTTCTAATAAATAAATAAATGATAAGAAAAATAATTTTTTCATGATAAACTTTTTTTGTAGAAACTTTAAAAACTATGTTTGGTTCATAAAAGTGTTAAGAAAAGAAAAAAGAATTCAAGTATAATTAAAATGAGTTCAAAAACAATGCATTTTTAATTATTTTATTTTTTATATAAGGAAAAATAAATAAAATAAATTTAAAGAAGTACCTAAAAATAATTTATTAACTTATATATATATATATATATATATATATATATATATATATATATATATATATATATATATATATTATTTTTTTTATCATTTTATTTTTCTCTTTTTATCTCATTTTCCTTATATTTTCCTTCAAATAAACCAAACAACATACAGTAAAAGTGTTTATAGCAACAAAACATGAGTTAAAAACATTGGTTAAAGACAATAAGCAACAAAAATTCATATCAAATCAAATTGCCAAACCAATCTTGTTTAGGAGAGCATTTTAAAGACTAAGAAATCGAATCTAGTTTTTAAGAATGTTTCGATAAAACTTTCCAACTATAGAATCAAACCTCCAAAGAAACTATTTCTATTTCTTTTACTCAAAAGCAAATATCTAATCCCAAACAACAAAAACAAAAACAAAAACAAAAAAAACAACACTCAAAGTATTTCACATTTTAGTTATTTAGTTTCGAGTCTAAAACCAATAATTGAGAAACCCGATACCATTCGAGAGATTTGAAATGAAAGCAATAAATTTAAGCTTGAAAATGAAACTTTGGAAAGATACAAACAACCCCTAGTAATTAAGAGATCTAGAACTTACAAAATGCTTATGCATAATGTGTATGCATATATCTACATGGAAAGTAACAGCACAACAACTTTAATAAACTGATAGTTTTATTTAAGAATATTTCTATCAAAGATAAGGTGGTTAGGTCTATTATATCATGCACATTTATAGTATACAGTTGAGACAATGATAGAACCACTATTTTTAATTATCTCATACGAAATGTTACCTGAAACCCATCTAAAGTACTGAAATTTGTTGGGTGTGGATCAATAGTGGGTTGACATGTGTTTGATTTTTAAAATTTTGTATTTATTTTTACTATCTTTAAAGTTGGATTAGATGGCTCTTAATTAAGGATTATGAAACATAAGATGTTGATTCAATGATAAGAAAGTAATTTTTTCTTCTATCCCATGTTTAGTAAATATTTGTGTGGTCTAGATATAACAAAATAATTGAAGTTTCGTGTTATAAAAGGAATAAATAAATAAAAAGACAAGGACTTGTTGATATTCTCAAGGTCTTGATGTTTGATTGATGTAGACTTGCAATAAATGATTTGGATACGAACTAATAATTTGGAAAGAGAAAAATAGAAGAAACTTCAAGATTATCGATAAATTATAGCTCTTGGTGAAAAATATAATTCTTTACTGGTTGCCACCATCAAATATGCTTATGATATGATTGGTTTTTATTTTGTAAAAAATTACAACACATGTCATTGAATAATACTACACACAAAGTATTTTTCTAACACAAATATGTATTTTTGTATACATAAGATACTAAATAAGTATAATATAATTATTATTTTGTTTGGAATAATTTGCCTAAATATAATATATCTTTTGCAGATAAAGAATTGAAATATCAAGAAAAAGTGATCCTAATTTAGGGTTATATAAATCACTCTTTCATTAAATGTCTTGATAAAGATTGAATATTGTTAGGATTAGGACACCCAACAAATATTGGTCCATACAAGCCCCAAATCAATGCCATTAGTTGGCCTTTGAAAGATCCAAACAACACTTATAATTTTTGAATTATATTTTTATTTATCTATAGGTCAAATACTTGCTACACAAGTGATTTCAAATAAAATATTAGTATGGAATGGTTTATATTAGAAAGTTCACAATAAATTTATTTAAAAAAATATATCTAAAGAAAAATTATAAATTACATTGCTAATATTTTGGAATTAAGATTTTTTTTCTTTTTTCTTTTTTTTTTGGGTATGCATGATGATAAACTCAATGAAAGGGAAGAAAATGTTTGAATAAATTTAATGGGTATAAATAATTTTGTTAATTTTTTTTAAAGGTAACTATCTTATCCCCTTTCTCACAAATCATGTGGCCATTAGGAGGTGTAAAAAAATGGGTTTATATTAATCCTCAAAAATATTTAATATAAATGAAAAACAACCAATTAAGGCCAACCACCAAGAAAATAAATTTAGTAACCACTAAGACAATGACTCGAGCAATTTGGAAGTCTAAAAGTAATGCCAATTGGCTCATCTCTCAAAGATAAATGAAAAAAAACAAAAAAAAAAACCCTAATAATTTTCAAAGTGTTTTTAAATCAGTGTATACACACTTTGGGAACATAGATAAGATCAACCATTCATGAGGGACAATATGTAGGCTTTTTTAAAGCACATCTATTAAGAGAAGTACTTTGTATGAAAAGATACTATCAACTAATATTCATCAATTTTTTTGAAAAAAAAAATATTTAAATTAGAAGAAATGGTTTGTCCCTCTTTTTTTTTATCTTTTTTTTTTTTTTGTCTTTTTTTCTTGAATTGAGGTGACCATACATGTAGATATAAATTGGAGCTTAGGACAATCATGATGCTTGATTTTATTTCTTGAATTGATAGATGCATGAATTGGGATTGAAAATGGACATGGATATTAAATTTGAGTTTGGAATCATCCAAGTAAGGAAAGAGTATATGCCAAACTAATATGAATATTTTTTTAAAAAATGTAGAAGTAGTAAGAATTTGGCTTGGAAATGGAGTATAGGTGGGTAGAGTTTTGATGGTGACGGCTAGAGAAGACTATTCTCAAAACATACGCCAATTAGCAATTTTAGTTGATATGCCTTATTTCTTTGTAAATTATTTTTTAGGATTTTATTATAACATCCAAAGGATTTTTTTTTAGAGGTATAACAATCAAGTGATTCTCAGGTTATTGGCAATAATACTTTGAGGGTTATTTTTATAAAGCTTAAAAAATGTTCGTGACTAGTTTTTAAAAATCTTAGAAATAATTAGGTTATGTTTGGTTGACAGAAAATATTGAGGGACAATGAAAAGGAAAGTGGGGAAAAAGTAAAAAATAAATAAATAATAATAATTAAAAAAAAAAGAAATGAAATGAAAATAAATTTAAAATTAATAAATTACTTTCATATATTATTTCAAATACATTTAATTTTTTTAATGTAAAGATCAAATTCATATTAAGTTTCATTTATACTCGAGATTTTTTTTTATTTAAGAAAAACAATAAGAAATAAAGCTTTAATGAATAGCTTACAACAAAAGAGATAATTGGAAAATAAGTGGTTTTCCTTATTCATCCTTAAACAAAAAAAAAAAAAAATCCTTTCTAACAAAAGATATAATTGATATAGTAAAAAAATAAGTGGTTATTCTTATTTGTCCTTATTAAAAAAATGAAGGTTATGTTTGGTTCCGAAAAATACTAAGGAAAGAAAAAAAAATGTAAAGGAAAATGATTTTTTCATGTTTAGTTGTCTTATGAAAAATATCAAAGAAAATCAAATATAATTAAAATTAATTAAAAACTTATGTATTTTTAAATTATTTAATCTTTATATTGATGAGTTAAAATAAATAAAATGAGTTTGAAGTAACAAAAAAAAAAATAATTTATCAACTTTTAATCTATTTTTTTATTTTCCTTATACTTTTCCTTTGTATTTTTTTTTTTTCCTTACATGTTCCTTCAAAGTTTCTGAGAACTAAACATAGCTGAAAAGAAAAAGAAGGCTTACTAAAAATAAATAAAAGAAGAAGAGAAAGAAGAAGAACATTAATTAATAATTTTAATCATAGAATTTTTAGTTGATCAATAATCTCATTAATATTAGGCTAATTAAAGATACACAAAGTTAAAGAAAAAAAAATATATGATTGATGAATCTAGATCACAACCCCCTCAAACCTTCAACCTTTTTTCTTGTTTGAATGGGTGTACATCATTCAACTTCAACTTCACTTCTAAAATCCACCATAGGCTTGTTAAGCTTCTTGTTGCTTATCCTTTGTTGATAAACTCTTGTATCCTCCAAACTGTATTCAAAAAGCAAAATAAAATAAAATAAAATAAATATAGAAATATATATATATATATATATATATATAAAGAGAATAAAATAAAATAAAAACTCTTGTATCCTCCAAACTGTATTCAAAAAGCAAAATAAAATAAATAAATATAGAAATATAGAAATATAGAATTTTATATATATATATATATAAAGAGAATAAAATAAAATAAAATATATATATATATCTAAAATTAAAAAATTATTTTTATAAACTCGTTCAACCTGAAGTTTAAATAGTTTAAAAGATACATGAATTTTTACCTAATTTTAAATATATTTATCTATTTATTATAATGAAGAAAAAAAAAAAGAGAAAGTAATTCTTGGATTTTTTTCTTATATATATATATATATTGAAACCATAGCAGAAGAGAAATTGATACGATGACATGCAATATAATTTTTATATGAATACGATGATTAGATACTTTTCAAAGTGTTTTTAAATCAATATATATCCTCATATATCATAAATCTATAAGCCTATACCCACTTTGGGAACATAGATAAGATCAACCATTCATGAGGGACAATATGTAGGCCTTTTTTAAAGCACATCTATTAAGAGAATTACTTTGTATGAAAAGATACTATCAACTAACATTCATCAAATTTTTTGAAAAAAAAATATTTAAATTAGAAGAAATGGTTTGTCCCTCCTTTTTTTTATCTTTTTTATTTTGGTCTTTTTTTCTTGAATTGAGGTGACCATACATGTAGATATAAATTGGAGCTTAGGACAATCATGATGCTTGATTTCATTTCTTGAATTGATAGATGCATGAATTGGGATTGAAAATGGACATGGATATTAAATTTGAGTTTGGAATCATCCTAGTAAGGAAAGAGTATATGCCAAACTAATATGAATATTTTTAAAAACTGTAGAAGTAGTAAGAATTTGGCTTGGAAATGGAGTGTAGGTGGGTAGAGTTTTGATGGTGACAGCTAGAGAAGACTATTCTCAAACCATATGCCAATAAGCAATTTTAGGATTTTATTATAACATCCGAAGGAATTTTTTTTATAGGTATAACAATCAAGTGATTCTCAGGTTATTGGCAATAATGCTTTGAGGGTTATTTTTATAAAGCTTAAAAAATGTTAGAGTCGGTTTGGTTCCTGTTTTCAAGAATTGTTTTCTATTCTTGAAAACAAAAAACACAAAAAACTAGTTTGGGGAAGATGATGTGTTTTTGTTTTTTGTGTTCTCAAAAACCATTTTTTTTAGAATAATAAAAAGATGGTTTCATTATTTTTTTACCATTCAAAGAATAGATTGTTTTTCGTGTTTTCTCTTCCTTCTTTTGTGTTTTCTTAGCTGTTTTTTTGTGTTTTCACAAAGGTGAGATCCACCCAACCACTACACCCTCACCCGCAAACCTTTTCTTCTTCCTTAAATTATTGAAATTAATATACTTATACATGCCGACAAAATCATCCTTTGTTTAAAAAAATTATAAATGGTGTAAAAATTTCAAAATGGAATAATTTTTTAAAATTTAAATTAATTGTGCATATAAAAATTATTTATATATTTATAATATCAAGTTAATGAAAAAAAAACATTTTATTAATTAAAAAAACTTTCAAACATGTTTTTTTGTTTTTGAGAACAAAAATTGTTTTTAAGAATTTAGTTCCCAAACATATATATATATATATATATATATTTTAAAAAACACAAAAAACCGTTTTTCAAAACAGTTTTAAAAAACGGCAACCAAACAGACCTTTAGTGACTTATTTTTAAAAATCTTAGAAATAATTTGGTTCAATAAAAGATATTGAGGGACAATGAAATGAAAATAAATTTAAAATTAATAAATTACTTTTACATATTATTTCAAATGCATTTAATTTAATTTAATTTAATTTTTTTTAATGTAAAGATTAAATAATTTTAAAATAATTTTTTAATTTTATTTATTTATTTTTAATATTTTTATAATGTACAAACCAAATATAAAAAAAAAAATAAAAAAAAAAAAAAAATCATTTTTTATTAGTAGTCTTTTGGAGGTAAATCTAACTTAAAAATGTTATTATTGGCAATCTTTTTTCTTCTTTTTTTTAAAATGAAAATTCTATTGAGTTTTGAAGCTCAAGACTACATGGACAAAGTCACATCATCACCTCTCTACTCCAAGATAAAATTCATATTAAGTTTCATTTATACTAACTTGGGAATTTGTGTTTTTTTTTTTTAATTTAAGAAAAACAATAAAAAAAATAAAGCTTTAATGAATAGCTTCCAACAAAAGATATAATTAGAAAATAAGTGGTTGTCCTTATTCATCCTTAAAACAAAAAACAAAAAACAAAACCCTTCTAACCAAAGATATAATTGATATAGTCGCAAAAATAAGTGGTTATCATTGTTCCAACAAAAGATATTATTGGAAAATAAGTGGTTATTTTTATTTGTCCTTATTAAAAATTGAAAAGAAAAAGAAGACTTACTAAAAAAATAAAAGAAGAAGAGGAAGAAGAAGAACATTAATTAATAATTTTAATCATAGAACTTTTACTTGATCAATAATCTCATTAAAATCCTCAATAATGTCTCACTAAGCCATTTACACTTCACAATCTTTTCTTCATCACTTTTCTTTTCAAGATTGATAACTAAAATTAGGCTAATTAAAGGTACACAAAATTAAAGAAAAAAATATATGATTGACGAATCTAGATCACAACCCCTTCAAACCTTCAACCTTTTTTCTTGTTTGAATGGGTGTACATCATTCAACTTCGACTTCACTTCTAAAATCCACCATAAGCTTGTTAAGCTTCTTGTTGCTTATCCTTTGTTGATAAACTCTTGTATCCTCCAAACTGTATTCAAAAAGCAAAATAAAATAAAAATAAATAAATAATAAACATAAAAATACATCTAAAATTAATAAATTAATTTTATAAACTCATTCAATGTCACTTATTTTAACCCTCATATATAAAGATTAAGGTTACATCTGTGATTTTAGAAAGTGTTTTTAATATTTTAATTTTTTAATAATTAAAAATAATAAAAATATTTCTTAAAATTACTATCAAAACGTATTCTAAATAATTTAAAAATATATATTAATTTTTACCTAATTTTAAATATATTTATTTATTTATTATTAAAAAAAAGTAATTCTTAGTTTTTTTTTCCATATATATATATATATATATATATATATATATATATATATATATATATATATATATATATATATATATTTTTTTATTTTTTTTTTTTATTATTTTTTTTTTTTGAAACCAAGCATAGCAGAAGGAAAATTGATACGATGGCATGGAATATAATTTTTATATGAATACGATGATGAGATACTTAGATGGTTAGATTACGGACCTTTGAGGAGGAGGGGTTGATTGAGGAGGTAGAAGCATGTTGGCAAGGTGAATGGCATCTTGGTTAGAATTGATGACATGGTTGAAGCAGAGGTAGCGGCCATAGGAGGAAGAATCTTCAAAAACAGAGATGTGGGCATCAACCAAGAAGTTGAGATCCACAGTCACAAACACTCCATCTTCGAACATCTCAGCGGCTCCTTTCAAGTAGGGGTTGGAGATGGTGAGATGGTCTGCCATGAGCAGCCCTCCATTTACAGACACCATGTTCACTCCCCTGTCCATCGCTAGTGCCCATGCTGTCCTCTCTGCTAGTGTCTTTGATACCCCATGCCATAGCTGCCAAAATTTTCCACCATTGTTGGAAGAAGATTAATGGTTGTTTTACACACAATTGAGGGAAAAAAAAAAAAAGAGAGAGAGAGGGAAGAATTAAAAATACCTTGAATTTTCTACAAAAGTTAACGTCGCTCCAGTTTCTCTCGTCAAGATCTGACGGCGTGGAGTTACGGTCGTCTCTCCAGATAACGGCCGTGATGGAGGATGTGAAAACGACCTTCTCTATTGTGTCCGTCTGTGCGCACGCTTCGAGTACATTGTGTGCTGCCCTCACCTCCACGTCGGCCATATATTCCTACAACCAAACACCCCCAAATATTTAATGTTTTCTGCTACTAGGCCAATCCACGTCCAATGACCAAAATAACCTTTGGTTTGAATGAAGATCATTTCCTTTAGCACGAAAAGATCAAAATTTAAGAGGGTAATATGGTCCTTATATATATATATATATATATATATAATCCAACTTCACAATGATAAAATCTTTAAAAGATTAAAATAAAATTAATATTTCAAAATTAAGCATACAAACCTTTGAAAAATATAATATTAGAAATTTATTATTGGGTAAGGAAATTGAAGCATACATCATAATTGGGATGATCAGAAGGCGGCTCAAAGGAGTAGAACAAGGCAGAGCAGCCCTTCAAGGCGTCCATGATGCTGTGATAATCCAAGGGGTCTGCTGGAAAAACCCTCAATTTCTTCTTATTGCAACATACCCCTTCCACTATTTCATATTCACCTGGAAAACCCACCATAAATAAATATATAAATTTTTTGTCAGAGAAATTAAAACCAAGGATAAAATGGTCAAACCAATTAGATTTGTAGGTGACTGGCTCTTCAGCCAGATGGTTTAACTGCCAAGCACGCATGGTGATATTGAAATATTAAATTAATTTATTAAATCATTTTCGAAAAAAAAATTAATTTGTTGAATTTTAAATTTTTAAAAAATAAGTAATAATAAATGAAATGAAATAAAGAAAGTTTGAAAGGAAAAAAAAAATATCCAGAAGAAAAGAAACATAGAGGCATCTGCGAGGTGGGTCAGACATTAATATGAAATAAATAAAAATAAATAAATAAATAACAGGCTGGATCAAAAAAGCAACCAGGTGGAAATATCCTGTCTCCATAAATCTCAAACAAAAATTCAAAAAATCAGGAAAAAAAAAAACAAGATTTTGAAAAAATTTCAACAAAAAATGGAAAAAAAACGGATGGAGGAGAAAGATGGTGAAAAAGAGGAAGAAGAAGAAGCGGACCGTGGAGAGCGGCGTGGACAGTGTAGCCGCGGCGGAGGAGCCTCCTCACGAGGGCGGAGCCGACTCGGCCGGAGGCGTCCATTACGCAGACCGTCTTCTCTGAGATGACCTCGTCCGGCAACGACGAAGGCGCCATGGAAGCTGATGAATATCGAGAAAAGAAAAAAAAAAAAAAACTTCGTTGCAGAGCTCGGAAGAATTGAATATTGAAGAAGAAGAAGACGACGACGACTTCCTCGATCTTCAATCTACAAATGTGATTCTCCGTTCGTGTATTTCTTATATATAGAGAGAGAGAGAGGAGTGCATTGAAGAGAGTGCGGTGAGAGTAGGTGGCGGTTAAGGCAGAAAGGAAGAAAGACAACGGCGTTTTTTCTTCTATTTATTATGTTATAACTATTTTACTTCCATTTTATGCTTTTTATTTTTATTTATTTCATATTTTTAATTATCTTTTCCTTAAATTTTTTTTATTGAAAAAATTGGAAATTAATAACTGGTTTTAAGAAATAACCTGGATGAGCTGAGAAAATTTATATATTATATTTGAAGAATATTAATTAAATATCTTTATTTTATGGTAATTGCCATTTATGGAGAGAGAGAAAAGAGGGTGGGACTAGGTCCAAGGTCAAACGACAGCTCGTGTACTAAGGAGTGGATGAAAGTGGTAGATGGGCCAATTAATTGAGAACTTAAATGGGCCAACCAGCTGACTTCAGCTAAGCCCATTTGGATTTTTGGAGCTCAAATTCGACCTGGCCCAATCCTAGCCGATGATTCTCAAACATGGCCCATTTCATCCTCCAATGATAAATAATTTGATTCTATAATAAAATTTATATTTTGATTGAAAAAACAAATTTGTTGTCTAGTAGTCGTAATTTACATTTGCTTTCTTTGGGCCACAATATTTTTTTCCTTCTTTTATGTGTTTTTAATTAAAGTTGGAGTGGATCGACCTAATGGAGTAATTCAATGGATGCCAACTGCTTTCTTCTCGTACACCAGCACCAGCTGTTGAAAGCGATGAACAACGATGCGCCCTATTTGACTTTGCTTGTGGACACTTCTTCATCCCCACTTGCACCTGCAATTACTCTCAGCTCTAGTCTCAAGTCATAGAATCCTAGAGGCTTCGGTTTTATTTTTTCTCTTTCTCATTTGTTACTATGATTAATTGTTATTGTACGAGGATGCGAAAGGCTTTGACCATGGAAATCGATTTAAATAAATGTATATTACCTTTACGAAAAATCAAATATAGTGTTACTCATTTTTTGTTTGATAAACTTGGGTGTCTAGGTCCCATAAGACCCTGAAGTTAACGATCGAGTAAATCCTCTTGATGGCCTGAGGAGACTCGAACTGATGACCATTAGGAAGCAAACCCAGGACCGAAAATATATTGTTACTCATATTTGAGTTCTCAAACATAATTTTATTCCCAAAAATGATTAAAAATATTTGTCAAACAGACCCTAAGACCCTAATTTACCCGATGCTTCTCAAGCAAGATCTAAACGACATAATCTAATGAGCTATACTCCATGTTATGACTTTTGGGGCTACTGAACAGTAGTAAGCAATCAGTTGGTTTCACAAGATTGTGATACTACTTTCCTAAATTTTCCAATATTTACAAGAATATAATTCTGAAAAAGTAGTCAGAACTAATTTGAAAAGGAAACAAAAGGAAAATGCATCAAATAAGACATGGGGAGACAAGTAACTTCAGAAAAAATACATGGGTTATTAACTTATTTCAGTCTCTGGTACTTCCCTCCAGACATTATGAGAGCAGAAGCAAAAATCATACAAATGTCTTCCAACTATAATTTCATGAGGTAGGCTCTAATTTACCCTCTGGAAGAAAAACAGGAGTCACAATGGCATACCTATCTCACAATCTCAGAACAAGAATTCCTCTGGTAATTCTTTAAACTTGCCTGATAAGAAGCTCTTGTACTTGCCTTCAAGATCACCTTTGGGTTCGAAAGGATGGTTATATGGTGGTAGATTTAGTAAGTAATGTTTGTCTCCGACAACTAGAAAGAGCAGGGGAAGACATGGGATAATGAAGCTACCTTTGGGTTCGAAAGGGGGAACGTTCTTTGTTAGAGTTGATTGCACCAGATTAACAAAGTCCTTGCCTAGAAATCACAAAATGAAATTAGCATAACAAAAATAGTTTAGTTCCTTTGAGATGGATCTATAAAGCAATACTGAAAAACATTAGTTTCTGCAACTTGATATAGAGGTAAAGATAATCATCACTGAAGGATGACCTCAGGATATGCCATTGGAAGTTGGCGGCAGCAATAAATAACTAAAAATAGGAACAAAACTACAATTTACAAATCACTAAAATGGAATGATCGCTCTTGGTGACAAATGCCTATCCCGAGTCCTCCAACCATCTTTTCTTGTATACCACAGGACAAAGCAAGAAGAAAAAAGTTGTTTGTGCATCAATAAATCCTTTGTATTATATGACAAAAGATACCAGTCTCAACATGAAAAAGAAGAATCCAGCAATAATATACCCAAACACGGTTGGATATAGCAATCAATCAAAAGAAGCAAACAAGGGCATATTTTTTGTTTATAGTACATGGACTGATGAAGGGTCATGAGAGTATAATTTTATCCATTCAACAAACTGGTTTCCTTCCAACAATAGACATGTATATGGTTATAAAGAGGTTCACTTAAGAAATCTAATAAAACAACCAACTCCCATCAACGAGAAATTTTGATTGTGATTTTTATTTTTTGTTCCCTTACCAGTTGTAAGCTTTTCTCTTTCATTTACATTGATTAGGAATGATGGAATCTGGTCATCTTTCAACTGCATTAGAAAGGTAAATGTCACATCAGGAAAGAGTGACTAGAAGTAACAATGATTAATTTAAATACAATATATGCGGGTATCAAATGAACAAGTAGGTTTCCACATTTGACCTTGGATAGAACAGCCTTTGCAAGCTCCAGTGGATTGGCAGATGATGGACTCTTGCTATATGCAGGAACAAACTTGCCATTGTGATAGCCGGCCAGGAAGTGATATGCTGCTTGCCCAGGAGAGAGCTTCGAGATAGAAGGGATTACTCCAGAGCTGCTTCAACACAAAGGAAATCACAGCAATTTCTTTACATAGCAGTCAATTTGTAAGAGCAAGAGAGGAAGGAAGCAATAAATATATATATATTTTTTATTATCAGAAGGAAGCAATAACCATGTGTTCTCTAGAAGCTAAATTATAAGAACCCTGCAAGTGGGGCATCCCACCTTCACTCTCAAAATGGACATGCCCGCCAATTAGGCATTCAGTCAAACAATAAGTGATAAAAACCCTGTGAATGACAACCTAAACATCCAATAAACAGCATATCTTCAAGAAGTCAGAAGAAATAAGCATTACAGGCAAGAACCTCAACAATGTTCTTAGACCACGGTTTCGATGACGCTCAGAATCGCCTTGAAGTAAGGCCATTATAAAGTGCCTTACTTGAGAAGTTAAAGTTACTGTCTCCTATTATCACAAGCACATCTTGCCACCAAAGGATTACAGAGGTATGTGGCGGTATGCTTTTAATGCATCTTACGCCTCAACTCATAAAACAAATGTCCACCATAATATTATATTTTTGCCTTAAAATTGCTAAGATTAGATAAATTGTCAAACCGGAAGAGCATTTGATCAAGTCTTTTCCAGTGAAGTCAAAGATAGATTTGTTGACTTAAAAGCCAAAAATCTGTCTTTGGATCGGTTTTGTAATGTTATCAACAAAATATAGTAAGATCTAGTCCAATAAGCACTTTCTCATTTTAAATTTGTGATACACTCGATAACTTATTTCTCTCAACAACACATGTCATGATGCACAGTGAACATTGCATACTTGTAACAGCAATATTACCCTTCTTACATTTTTACTTGCCCTTCCATTAAAAAATAATTTCATGGTTCTTACAAATCCAATAAATACCAGCCTATTGAATTACTTGAACCACTATCCATCAGTTTCACTAGCTTCTGAGAAAGGTAATTTGGATGATTCCACTTGGACATTAATTCATTGAAGCATTGGTCTCTAAAATCAATGGTGACCTTTCAAAATTTGGCAACGGATCCATAAAATAGTTAAGGATGTAGGGTGCAAGGAACATTTTGGTTAGTGAATACATGGGATTTATATTCCTGTGTAATTTGTACAGAGGAGGAACCAAGAAAACTTTTTATGGTTTTGTTACCTATCAGAAGATGCAAGGATGACAGCAGCTGGCAATTTGTATAGATTTGGCCCGCTAGAATTCCCAGTTTGAAAAAATGGTGCAACACCTTGAGAGGACAAAATTACACCAGCATCCAAAGACACCAACAGGTCTGAGCAGCTCTGCACGATATCTTCTGGTGCGAACAAAAGAATCACAGAATCCCCAGACACCAAGAGCCTGAAAATAGAAAACCCCTTAAAGTAAATCACAAACTGCATTCATCTGACAATTGTGTTCTGTAAGAAGATGCATTTACCTGGCAGAAAGAGGAAGACCTCCCCGAGCAGATATAATCGGTCCACACAAGGCAGCTAACGCTGTTTTGATTCCATTTGTATCAGAGAAAGCCTTACCACATAGAATGAGAGAAGAACGCTCGATGTCAGCAGCAATAAATCCGTTCTTTCCTTGAGATCCAATACCAGCAGCTTCCACAGCACCAGGACTGCAGGTCAAAAGTGATAATTGAATAACACAATCAGATTCAAGTCCAAAACTCCAACAACCACAAAAACAACCAAAAAAATAGAAAAGCAAGAGAAAGAAAAGGATAAAAAAAAAAAAAGAAGCAACTGTGATGGGTCCTACCAAGCATATAAGGGACAGATTGATTCAAACAGAATTTTAATAATCCTATCAGCACATTCTCTCAAGAGTTTCAAACATCATGCAAATAGCAGATGAAAGGAGACTACTTCATCAAGAATTTAATGAGGTGATGCTGGAGCAGAACATATCAAATACCACCCCCCTCTGATGGTGGGTACCAACTCTACAAGTAAAGCTCTGCCCCTGGCAGATTAAAACCAAATTTTTATGCACAGTTACTTTGGATATCCATGATAAGTAACAGTACTCTTGCATGATCACTTATCCATCAGTTCTGCAACCAAGTTAATAACTATTCAAGGGGGCTTCAGTGCCAAAAGGATGAGGGTGACTGATGTTTTAAGTCTTGCGCCTTCTTTAAAAAGTTAATTCTCTGATCAGAGGCAACTCCAAAAGACCTTTTTCTTTTTCGTTTTCTGCATGCATGTAAGTGCATCTTCCCCCAGCCCCTCCCTCCCTTTGCCCCAGTCTCTGATATACCGTATGAGGCAGATTCTTTAAAAAGTCCATTCCCAGATCAGAGGCAACTTTAATTTTTTTTTTTTTATTTTATTTTATTTTTTGTGCAGGCGTGTGTGTGTGTGTGTGTACATGTTTCCCCCCAGCCCCTCCCTTTCTTTTCCTGAGTCTCTGATACATCATTCATCATCAGGAATGATGCAGCTTCTGTACGAAGTTTATTCCCTGGTCAGAGGCAACTCCAGAGGACCTTTCTTTGTGTGCCTGTGTTGGTATTTTTTAGCCCCCCCCCCCCAGCCCTGGTCTCTGGTACATCATTAACAAAGAAGCTGCCAATAAACTCAAGTAGAACAATCAAACAATTGAGGTTTAACAATAATCAGACACTTAAAAACTTTAAGGCCTTGAGGCTTGACTCAAGTGACAAGGAGTTAGGTCAGGGATGGAAGAAGTTCCCAGTACAATTCCTTGTAACCAGAAGAAGAAAGAAGTTACCAAAAAAAAAATGAAGAAGAAGAAGAAGAAAGAAAAACAAGGGAAAGGATAAAAAAAAAATACCTAGAACATTAGAGAGGTGAACTAAAATGCATGACCATTAACAAACCTCAAAGACGAAGCAATATAAACCGTCAGAGGACAAGAGTCATGGGAAACAGCACGGGTAGGGGTTTTCCACAGAACATTGGAAAGTGATAATACAGCAGATGGACTATCACTTATTACACGAACTTTAGCATCACATTTTGATGATGAACCAATAGCTCCATCATGAACATAAATATCTGAGATGGACGATAAGTGAGCGGTGACCTGGAAAGAAGAAATTAAAAAACAAAACATTATGTCAGCATCAAGATGCTAAGACAATAAGCATCAAAATGAGCAGCCATATATATATATATGGCTGCTCAAAGGCTAGCAAATGAAGTTTAAAATAGAAATAGGATAAGTAATGCATGTGCTACCACAAACATACCTAAACACATCCAAGACAAAGGAATTGGTATTGTCTATTCAAGTTAAAAAGGTTGGGAACAAATTACTTCAAATGCAAAAAAAAGCCTTACAGAGGAAGTCATTTTAAAGTGGCTCAATCCAAGTTGGGTTACATGATAGGAAGTAGGAACTAACATTTTATATAACTGAAACATTTTCAAAGAATGGAACACAACAAAACATAAAATTAAGAAAATGAAATTAATAAAATATAAATATAATATTATATAATGGAATATTACAAAATTACCATCATATATTTCAGAGAGAGAGAGAAAGCACAAAGCAAGAAATAAGATATTAAAGCCATGAGCTACAACATGCCTGTTTCAAAAGTTTGCTAAATTGTGCTTTGGGAATTTCTGAAGCTCCTCCAAGAACATCTCCCCTAACGTGAATTGGAAGTCCTGACAAAGACTCTACAAAACCGCAAAAGATAAAATAGTAAAATCAGATTACAATAATAATTGAATTAGAAAAAAATAACTACAAATAGAGAATGATATGTTGAACACGCTACCAGCAATTGCCGCGCCTTTCTGCTGTAGCTCGGAGGATTTCAAATTTCGAAAAGCTTTATCATTCACAATTACACCCTTTCCAGCCAGAGCCCAGTTAAGACCATATGAAAACCCAGGGCCCTCCCTGCAAGATGAGAGGTATGATGGACAAATCTGAAGAATGCAACTCTCACAAACTGCAGTCTATGGCTGACAGTGGTAAACAACAGCATACCTTATCCTTAGGTCATCTACCATAGGACAGAAAATAAACTCAAAAATCAAAAGTTTACTAGACCTTTTACATAAATTAAGAAACATAGACCCACTTAGTCTGACACTATGCAAACATTCATATTCCTTTCCATGACACTTCAGTAGAAACAATCTGACTGAGATCAATCGCCAATGCCTCCCTGTAAGTTGCTATAGAAAGAAGGGAGGGAAACATAACTTCAAAACACTTGTCTTGTAGTTTTATGGAAGGGAAATTTTTAAAACATTTTCCCATTTGTATCTATTTTGTATTTTTCTGTTCCTACTTATATTCATGCAGTAGTGTAATGCATGTCAGATTCTTCCATCAGATTTATAAATCATGCAATACATAGAATAATACATATAAGATTTCTTTATCAGATCTATAAAAATGTGTAGAATGTGGTATATCATCTTATTTCTTCATTCCTGGAGCTTCAGTTAAATAATTCAAAATGTTAAAATTTCTATTTGACTAACCATGAAAAATGTTGTCTGCAGACTACATTAAGTGTCGGTGTCACTCTCTTTAATGAGCAAACATTGTATTAAAAACCAGTAAGAAAACTCTAAAGGAATTGGCAATTATAAAATATAGCTCACAAAGAGACGAGGCAAATATTATAGAAAACAAATTCATACAACATTACAACATATTAAAAGCCCTTGAAGCCTCACTCAAGTAATAAGGGGTTTGGTTGGGGTTGTGGGAGGTTTGAGGTTCAAGTCCCAATGAGAACCAAAAAGAAAAAAAGAAAAAAAACTTCACCTATCAAAAACATTACAGCACATTTAAGCAGAAAATTTCTATTATGTATTAACAAGTTTAGATTAAGTATTACCTTGGAAATACAACTGTTTCAGCCTCTTCCTCAACCACTGGAGCTGAAACTGCATACTGTAAACCCACAAGAAGGAAAACATTATCAATTTATGTACGCTTCCATCAGGAAACTTCACACATGGATAATACCAGATACACAAGGAAAATAAACCAAGAACTGGTGAGGAACATGTGGGGTACAGCATTTAGATTGAAATGAGGCAGTAGAAGGAATTAGATTTCTTTACTAGTGCTCCATATATTTAATATATGCACCTATACAAGCAGGCAGCACCTAGCAGAAGCAAATCCCCATGAATGTGATCCTTAACATCCTTCTTAAAGCATTAAACCCATAACCCACAAAGATAAATTTCCCATAATGTAACAAGGGTTACAATGTTGACAGGATGTAGGAGACAACAAAGAAAACAAATAAAATTAATGCTAAATATTCCCAAAAACTCAATAATGGCAATGAAAAATTGGAAATTACAGTATAATTTGCAAAGTGATTTTCTATCGTTTAATGATAAGCTGCGCTGGAAGGGGTTTATTTCTCACTTTAATTTATCACAAATTCATTTTTTTTGTCCCTTTTTTCTTTATTTCATGATAGGCAAATAGAATTTTGTTAAGAATGTCTAACAGAAGATACAGGAGAACCCCATGTACACAGGATGTATCAAAACGACCCCAAAAAGCATGAAAAAACAAAAGAGCCAACACAGCACTAACAATGCCTAAAGAAATCAATAAAATCTAACAGAGATAGAAAACCCACTCGCCAAAGACTTTCTAGGCCCATAGGAAATGGAATACAGAAAGGACTCTCTGAAGACTTGACTGTTTTATTGTTTCACTTGCAGACATAAACTACCTCTAGTTTGTGCAATACATTCAACGTCATTTAACATTTTTTTTAGAGGATGTGTCACTCAAGCTACATGTATTGGCTCTATACGAACTAATGCCATTTAAAAGAACAAACAAATATCAAGCATATGAAACCAGGGTTCATCAGACATAAACATGCACTAACAACAATAGCATCTGATAAAACCCCAAGCAACCAATGACAACAGGGAACCATAAAATTCGAAATCAAAGTTTAGTGCCCCAAAGTGACATGTAAGTAACGAATGCATAAACCTTGACTGCAAATTACACTCTACCCCAACGAAGCCTCTGATTGGTAGCCCAGAAGCAAGGAAAATGAAACAGAACAAAAGTTTGTGCCTTATTCTTATTAGTTCTCAAAAAATGAAAAATCACAACTCAACTAATCCAAATCGTTGAGTCACGTGCAGAAGATTGAAGGCTTCAAAACCTCAGGTTCCAAAAAATTATAAATAAAAAAAATCCAAAACTCAAAATTTCGATCTCCGCAGCCAAGTGCGGCAGAAAATGAAACAAGAAATATAACAATACCAGAATCAAAATACCAAAGAGATAGAATTGAGCCAAACAGCCGCACTAGAGCAAAGTAGAGTGCACATTCTTGTGCTGTGTCAACCCTAAAAACAGCGAAAAACAAAACGCCAATTTCATTTTTGCCTTTCCTTTTCCTTATTTTCTCCCAATCAAACACGGCCGCAAACTCTAAATCGAGATATACAAATTCTCAATTTCAATCACACAAATAGAGAAACCAAAACAAATTATATATACACATGATTTGAGTTTAAAAAAAAAAAAAAAATCATCGCTTATTTTCCAGCATTTCCTCGGCAACCAAACACAAAACTCAGAACCCAAACCAAGATCTGTCATTTTTTATTTCAGCCTCATAATAGAGAGAGAGAGAGAGAGAAAGAGAGAGAGAAGTGTAGAGAATGAGAGAGAAACTGACGCGGCGAGAGGAGAGACAGAACGCAGGAGCGGATCGAGAATGCGAAAGAGGGGCCTGGAGGAATCGCCTGAAGAGATGGTTCCTCATCTTCTTCTTCCTCTTCTTCTCTGTTTCTTCAGAGCTGTGGTTTTTTGCTGTGAGAGTGGAGCCCCAAAACCAAAACTAAAACCGGAACCCCAACGCAGTACTCTTGCAAATCACCCCAGCGGAGGGTCAAGAGGTCATTTAACAGTTTATTCTAGGTTTTTTTTTTTTTTTTTTTTATAATTATTTTGCTTCCAAATGTATTTGTGTGGAAAGAAAATTAATAAAATGTGAGAAAATACAACTTTCTCATTGTTGACATTTTGTAAGCTAGATGGGCACAGGAGAGGAAATGTCCCTTTCTTTTTTCAGAAGTACCTAATATGCCTTCTTTATTTAATAAGAAAAAAATATTCAATGATTCAATTTAAACAGACAATTTTTTTTCTTTTTTAAAAATAAAAATAAAAACTTAGAGCTTATTTTGTTCTTATTTAAAAATATCATTTGACGAATCTTTTATTGGAAGCAAGTTTCTAAAAATTTTGTTCTGAAAACAATTTTTAAAAAATATGTTTTGAAATAGATTAATTTTTAAAATAGACTTGAGATTTTTGTAAGTGTTTTGGTTAGAGTTTTCTAAAAAATAATTAAAAATATGAAAAACATTTTTTTAAAAATTTACATTAAAGAAATGATGCAACCAAAGAACTATTTTCTATATTTGAATTTAAAAAATAAAAAAATTATTAAAAATTATTTTTGCAAACTGGATTTGATATCAAATCCATGCCCTAGCTCTTATGGTCTTGCTCAAAAAGGTTTTGCACTGCATATAGGGTTACAATTCAACCAAAGGAAATCATAATTTACACTACCCTATACCCTGAAACGATCAAAATTTGGTATACAATGTAACAATGGTACAGTTTCCTTTCTTTTCTTCCTCCATCCTCTACAACAAATCTGGCATTTTCTCTAGAAAAATTCAAGGACCCTAAATTTGGTGATGGAAAATAAAACAAATTAGCAAACAAACAGAAAAAGAGAAGCATTTTGTTGATGTGTTACGCCTGTAATGAGATGGCTGAGATCTTCGTGTAAGCTGTCTCCTTGACTTTCTTCTGTGCACTGTCTCCAGATTTACGCGATTTCCGTTTCTTTGAAGATGCCTTCTCTTTCAGCCCTTCTAGGGTTTGTTCTTGCTCTTCATCTGCATTTTCTGGTGATGGCCGGTCGCCTGAATCCTTCACTTCTGACCATGTCTCCGGCTCGTCTTTGATCTCTTTGGCATCAGTTTCTGGTTCAATGACTGACATTCCTGTTAGGGTGTAGTCCAACAAATATGTGCCCCTTATGAGTCTGTCCATCCTGCTGAAATGCCTCTGGGAATATGGGATGATACCTTCAAGGAGTTCTCCAATGCCTCTCATCTGAAACATGAATTGCAGCAACTGGTTAAATCAATCCATGGAAAAACCCTAACAGAGATCCTCGCATCAACGCTCAGCCCACTGTAATAACAATATAGTTTACGCAAGAATTCAGGATCGATTAGAAGGTAAATGAATGCCTAGAAATGCTGATTGGTGTTTTGACGAAACAGGAATTGACCACGACACTTAATCATACGACAAAAAATGGCATCCTGATCATTTCCCAGAATTCAAAACAATCAAGCTGAGAGGATGTGCAATGAGAAGTGTCTTCTACTATGGAATCTATGCCGAGATTTGAGCTAATTTGATGAATCTATCAATTTTTGAAACACTGGTTGGGAGTTTGTCATATCATCCATCTGGATTTTTCTTGTTTCTAAGGCCTCCGAGCTGGATTCCAATAAATAACAGTTCCTATAAACCCTGCTAGAATTAGACAGCACATGGTATGAGATTTCTGATCCATCTATATAAATATATAACTAAAACCAAAGTCTATAGAATTGAGCACATAATGTTATATCATGCTCTCGAACACTATGGTGTGGACAGGTCTGTAATTTGAAATGCAGAACAAGAATGCATGAGAAAACCACCTCAGTAATCTCTGTTGGGGGAAGCATGCTGAAAACCCGGAAAAGCACAAATTGTGCAACATGACAGAGCTTGGGCTTTGTATTCCATTCTCGAACATACTCAAGCAGCAGACGAAATTCTTCCTTGCCAAGGGCATGAAGGGCTTTTTCTACTTGGTCTGCAGCCTCCCTCTTCCTGTAGAAAACAAAGCTCAGATATACCCAGAGGTACAGAGACAACAAAACTAGATAATTGCTAACCTGCTAAGCTCGGCAAACAACTCAAAAAGTTTGTGAGGTCTGCGAAGTTCGAATGCAATTTGGATTGCTTTAGTGTAGTCAGTATCCGATAAAGCATTTTCCAGTTCTTGTCCTTTTAGAACCCCTTCCTCCTGCATCAGCATCATATTTTAAATCTTAGAAACAAATTTCATTAAATATCAAATAATACTTGAGTATTAAAATTTGAAGAGATACCAAATCCAGATCAAAGAACAAGCTAAATCCCCAACATTATAAAAAGTGAACAAATGGAATTGATAACCCACCACACTAGATGCTTGATACTCTGTAATTTGTCTAGACCAAGGTAAATATTTCACACCGAAATATAATTAAATAAAAAATCCATACATAATGTTATCATATGCAAATTAGTGTAGGTTGTGTTCATGTTCACGAATCATGCCTGTTACCTAATGGACTCCCTATCACCGCCCGCAAAAAAGTAAGTTTAGCATGCACCCAGAATATCGAGGAAGCAGATAGTAAAATTATACCAAGGCCCTGAATCCTCAGTCTTGCAGGGAACGATGGTCTTTCTGTTTTTATGGAATTCTTCTTTCCTGTCTGTTACATTGCCTTACAAGATTATCCCTGCACCTCTGCCCTCTTGTGGACTCAGGAGAGGAATCAACCACTGATTATACTTTGGAATTTTCATTCCGAGTTTTGTGGACCTGATGCCACATAATTCCAATTGCAAATTTTTCATTGCACTGCAACCATGCCATTGGTTCATCAAATTTTTATCAACAGGAATATACATTAAGTATACCTAATATGATCTGTATTTATTATAAATAAACAAATAAAATTTCCCTGCTTCATTATATGAACATGCATCTTTCCAGGTATGATTACTTTGCACCATATTGAATAATTTTTACAAGCTAATAAGCAATCAAATGAAAAGTATTATTCACAACAAATTAGTCATGGGAAAATTTGATCAGCATGTCTTTATTCTATATGCTGTGATAGTGGAAGGAACATGCATTATTTTCACTGCCCAATAGATTACAATCCAGTCATCATGTTTAACAAGAAGTCTTCATTTTGTTCTTAATCAGCCTTAACTAGGAGGTTCATTGTAGGTAATTGTCATGGGAAAATTTGATCAGCATGTCTTTATTCTATATGCTGTGATAGTGGAAGGAACATGCATTATTTTCACTGCCCAATAGATTACAATCCAGTCATCATGGTTAACAAGAAGTCTTCATTTTGTTCTTAATCAGCCTTAACTAGGAGGTTCATTGTAGGTAATTGTCAAGGAGGTTGACCCATCAACACAAGTATCTTAAATATCAGGTAACTCATCAATTTTTTTTATATACAAGAAATGAAGAATAGGTTAAAAGCGGCAATAAAAAGGGGGGCATTTCCTCAGTGAAGTTCAGTAAACTCATCATATGGATGACAGTCATTCAGTATGAATTTGAAGGAACCGATGTGTGTCCAATGCATGGAAAAAATTTGATCAAATACATGGTCTTCAAAAACTTTCTTTTGTGTTTTCACATTCAGCAGTATGGAGGTTCAGATTTTACTAAAAAAAAATCGTTAGTATAAAATTCTAACAGATGTTCCAATAGGTCCTCCATACATCTTTATTTGTTTTTCAAATATATAAGTAGGGTCCTTCACTGAAACCCATCTTGACATGCAAAGATCTCACAACAAGAACAAAAGATTCTAACTCGGAAGAAAACTTGGTATCATCATATAAAACTATATATGTTTCCATCAGACGACTTCAAGGCATTAAATGAGTGGGGCAGATTACTCACTTCCTTACGGAAAGCTTCCTCTTTATCAGAAGCAGTAGAGTCATGCCACAGATTGACAACAGCATCACTGCCACCAGTTGCAAGCATTTCTGTCTTCTTCCCAACAGCCAGGGCCCAAACCTGCATGCTAAAATCTATTGAGCAAAACAAGAGGACGACAAAATCTTATGCAAAAAAAGACATCATCAGCATAATGAGGCATATTGTGGTGGTACAATTAGCATAGAGAAATTCAAAAATGAAATAAACATATGAATCTTAAGAATAATAGGAAAGAAAAAGGCTCCCATGCAAAATTTGGTAGGTGACACATGACAATATGATGTACCAAAGTTGAAATTGGGGAAATCATCTGAGGATGATCTGCTATAGAAAACAGAAGGGTATTCCATTGATTATGGGCAAGGGAATGAAGATGCAGAAAAATTTTAGGATTCAAGAGTCAGCTCATTTGACACCACAATCTGAGACATTCCTTTCCCATAAGATCTATAATAATAACCCTTCCTATGCTTAATGAGTATAAATTTATGATTAAGAGATATGTCCAAAATGGTGGATACCTCCAGAATGGATCGTGGCCTCAAAAGTAAGACCAATTTGTCATTTTAAATCCCCCTACGAATTCCATCAGCCACCTTGAACGTCAAAAGAAATATTTTATTCATCTCTTATGACTATTTTAAGCAAACTAACCATCCAAATGAAGGTAGATGATTCCATGTCTGAAGTTTAACTTGCTGACTACTAGCAATTGAATGTACTTATTAATAGCATTCTAATCTTTCTGCAGAATTTGACTTTTGAGTTGAGGCACATAATGGAGAAAATTTTGCAGAAGTTTAATGAACTTAGGTGGCATTCTCCTACACAAAACCATAATTCTTTAAGGTGATTAATATATTTCTTTCTTACAATAATCAATTCAATTGCCAAAAATTTGGTCATTTCCACTATTCCACTCATGGCATAGCATTTTCATTTCCCTGTACATCAAATGGCAATAGAATCCAGTTTGATTAATAGCAACAATTTAGAATATGTGACCATCTGAAACCAAATAGAATGGTGAGCACCAGACATGCTTATGAGATGGCAAGAGCCAAGTGGTTTCAAGTTCCTTCTCAGCTGTACTTCAACAATTAAGAACATGATGATACTGGATTTAATATAATGCAGTTCATCCAAAATCTAAACAATCTGAGCTATAATATTTAAAATAGCAGTATCTATTGACCAGATCAACCAAATGAACAAACCAAAAAAATTATTTAAAAATAAAAGAAAAGAACATGATAAGCTAGTTCAGCACCTTGTCCTCATGTTGATCATAAGTGGCAATGCATTCATTAGTTTTAATGGTCCATAACTTTACCAAACCATCAGCACCTGAAAAGGATGGGTTATTAAACACATATGTAATTGGAATAATACAAAGTCCGATCAGGTAGCAGTAAGCCCCATTACCACAAGAAACGACTTGAGTTCCACGAGTAAGGAATGATGCTCTTAACACACTTGATGTATGCCCTTCAAATGTTTTCAGGCATGAACCATCAGATATGGCCCATATCTTTATTGTTTTATCACCAGATGCTGTCATAACACATTGATCAACTGGTGAAAACTCTACAGACCAAACACCCCTCTTATGCCCTTTAAGTACAACCACAGACACTAGATCAGGAAGCCTCCATACACAAGCAGTGCGGTCCTGTATCAACAAAATAATCCAGAAAAGAATGAAAAAGACAGTTATAGGTGCATCCTATAGAACACTTTTGAAACTTCAGTTGTTTCTCTTTTTCCAACACTAATATCAATTATACAAAAAAAAGGTTGGAAATAAGATGAAAAACAGTGCCTAACCTGAGAACCACTACAAACAAGACTATCATTTGGTGCAACAGCCAATGAATTTATATCTTTATCGTGGGCAGCTACAACTGCTTTTGCCTTCAAACTGATAGGCTGTTCTGTGTCATCAGACAGACCATTCAAACTCCAAACCTTGAGGGTGCGGTCACTAAACAAGAGAATGAGATAGGAATTAGTATCCAGAAGTGCATTAATAACAACAATGTGTAAAAATGTTAGTAGAATGAGATACAAGCTATAGGGCACAACGCCAGAACCACATTACAGTATTAACAGCAGACATCATGACAAAAGAGCAAAGCATACAGTTCCCATTACATTAAATGATCTGTGTTAGTACACGATTAGAAAGGATCCAAATGCCAAAAAAGAATAACAAAAACAATAGATTCTAAATCAAGAAAAAAAGACAACACAGGGGGGCATCATGTAGACAAAAGGCTCACTGAGCAAGAAAAGTAGAAGCATTCTTATTCTCAATGTTACCGCACATTATGTTACTTCTTACAATCAAAAGATATTTTTTATAAGAAATAAAAAAAAAATAACTTAAAAAAATTCATGTAAATAAGGTTTACAATGGAAAGACCAAAAACAAAGAATTTAGATCACACATGCATGCAGGGTAAAAGCATAAATATATCTTTTAACTGTCTGCAAAAACGTGCTCACCTACTACCGCTAACAAAGAAGTTCCGCCACTTCTTTGAAAAAGCAACAGCTCCAACAGCTCCAGTATGACCTGTACCAACACCAATGCAACATCTGCTTTCTGATTCCCATAACCTAACCTATAAATAAGGGTAATTAGAGGCACAGATGTGAATTTAACAAACTTAACTAGCTAGAGAGAGGGGATGAAAGCAGAGTAGATATGCATTGGACACCAAGTAAAAATTATGAATAAATAACTCCACAAACAGCAACCTTTTTTTTTGAAGCAAAACTGTGCTTAACTTTGTAAATGCAAACTAAAAGACGGGATAAAATATAAACACTGCTGATATCGAGATGACAAAGCAACTCCCCACCCAAACCCTTGCCCCTACTGCCTACTAAGTGGAGAGAAATGAGCTTACACTGTTGTCCTTGCTTCCTGTTACGACAAATGTTCTTCCAGAACTCGATACACAGGTGTCAAGGCAGAGAACAATGCCAGTATGACCTGACAGTACATAGGAACATGACATGGAGGCAAGGTCGTACACTTGTACCTGCAGATGTTCAGGAAAAATACACATTAGGAGCCAAAACTTTCAAAACTAACATTAAATTCCTCAGCACAAAGAAAAACACCATGCATGCACAATTATAATATACAGTGTAGGCGTTGATATATCCACACAACCACGCTACATCATCTAAGCACCAAGAAGACCACAATCAATATTCAATTTGGAATATTATATTAGGTGTGACTCAGTATCTTGACAAATGTGGAAAGGGCGCTTCTAGATCTGTCTGCGTAGGTTTATGCACTTAGACTTTTATTTATTATACTTCAATGCCTATATTTGACTGAAAAAGGTAGTGTCTTATCTGTCAGGCTGCAAAGCCATGATAAGAAATTCTGATGCATTCAGCAGTTCCTGCAATTTAGTTTTTGCTCAAAGCTTGAATTGATTTATTAAGTTACAGTACCCATATTCAAAATGTAAGGTCACTGTAATATATAAATGTAACATCTGCATGAAGTATAGGTGTTTAAGCACACTAATTATATCTTGGTTACAAGTTATTGATGCACAAGAGGTAAATACACATTGTGTGAAATTAATATATTTACAAAATATGGATGAACCATTTGGCCATATAGCCAATTTTGTATCTTGGATGGGAAGCTTCTTACACTTGCTGTAGAGCCTTAAAACTAAAGCACGAATTATCAAGCACCCTTACAAGGCACATGGTAACCATATAGAGGTGCAAGACTTAAAGAATTCAGCATGGACCTCTCATAGGAAATATTCCTTCCTTGCCACAACTCCTTTTTTTTTTTTTTTACAATTAGAGGAATCTGAAAATCTCATTTAGAACCTTCCTTTAGAAAGTTTTCTTAAAAAACAAAGTGAAATATAATAGCCTAAAATTAACTAATGATCCTAGTTCTTAAGCATGCAGACATTCAACTGGGTATACTGCTACCAACAAACACTAATGTCTACTCGCAAGCCACAAAGAAAAGGTCTTAAGGAATATCAAAAATTTAGAGTGATTTACCTGTTCAAGATTTGTAGCAACAGCAAGAAATTGTTCATCCTCACCAAGAAACTTCATATCCACAATCTCTTCATTATATCCTACAAGCCTTTTACTCAGCATTAACTTCAACATCTCTTCAGAATATGTCAGTGTAGAATAGAAAAGAAACTGTTGATCAACAGTCACACAAAGCAATCCTTGATCTAAGGGCAGGATAGTGGCAGCAGTGAAACCCCTTTTAGAGTCATCACTGTCTGAGCTGACAGTGACATCCGAGGATTGCTGCTCAAATAGGCAAACTGCACTGTTGAAGGATCAAAATAAATAAATAAATGGAAACCATTTAACACAATCCCTTCTGCTGAACTTTGAGGAACAAAAGGAGCCTTAAGAGCTCTCCTAACTATTTACACAAAGAATATTTCAAAGCACTTAAAAAAACTCAGTTTTACCCTTCAGAGTTCCATATTCGAACAGTCCCACGTTCTCCAACCGTGATAAAATAAATTGCTGGTGACTCACTTTTCTTCTTCCTACCCTTCTGCCGTTTGTATGAATCTAGAGATGAAGCAAAGGGAGACTTGGAATGAATCACACATACGCCTTCAAGCACCTCATATGTTGGGACAGTCAATTTGCAGCTATAGTCATGAAGGTCCCACAAGTTTACAACCTGAGATCATTATACATTATTTCAGGCTGACAGCTAAGACATGCAAATAAGAAACTTATAACTTGTAAAAAACAATTTCAATAAATAAATTAATCCAATGAATGGATAGAAATCATATAATAATATTTGAAAACAACACCACCAAAGGATTTCAGTAAATTAAGAACATTTTACATCTTTGTAATAAGATTAGTAGATTGAACTGGGATCAAGACAATAAATCATATGATAATATTTGAAAACAACACCAACAAAGGAAATTTCAGTAAATTAAGAATATTTTACATCTTCATAATAAGATTAGTAGATCGAACTGGGATCAAGACAGTGTCCTATAAGGAATACCTCTCTTAAAAAAGTCAATGGAGATATTGGAAGCGCATTAAAAAAATAAGAAAGATGAGGTGATAAATCATGCCCGCAAATGGTTAAAAAGGAAAGAATACCTTGTCAATTTTCTGGTCAATAGTCCAACATTTCTATTAGAATCTAGACAGAAAAGTTAGCCATTTTGATGCATGTAAGGGCAATTTGAAGCACTTGATTCATGCACAACAACATAGGGGAAGTGGGATTTTCATATGGATGAATAATTTTTTTTTTATTCAGTGGATATGGTGGATTGGCCTCGAAAAGTGACCTTCCTCAGACAAACAATAATTGAAAACTCAACACATGGATCCTGCAGAGACCGTTGCAATCTGCATTGTGTAAGTTGAAAGATGCTACCAACAGCCAACCTCCCTCCACTGTTAACATGCAAAGGTATAGGATAATACATCTGTTTTCAAATTTGGAGGCTTAAACTTTTTTGACAAGCCAAATTTTCACATCCTTGACTGATAAGTGGTGGAGTTCCTATGGTGGCAAACACTAGAGGGGGAAAAACATAAATGGACAGAATTATTTTCTTGCCAAACTCTGACATTTTGTATGATGGGAGTAAAAAAAAAACCAGATTTTCCAGACAAGATACAATGCCAACAAAGAAGATGGGAAGAATGGCAACTCTGCCATGTTGTTTTGGTCCTTGGAATCAAAACAAGGACTAGAGGACTAAAATAACCATGTTATTTGTCATATGCAGTATTGATGTCCAGAGTCATAAGTTAGACAAAACCAAACAATTGGAGCAAGTCTCAACCCAAACTCGCTCACTTTGGATAAACTGAAGGGTCGATGTCAGTTTTTGCAACCTTTAGTTGCAGTTCTTGACTTCAACCAAATTATAACACCAATAATGCATAATTTAAACAGAAAAAACACAAAAACAGAGTACAAAAAAAAAATACATATAAAAATAATTAAAACTAATATCATCCAAAAAAGCACATTGTAACTATACTAAAATAAACCATATCTGCAGTAAAGATCAAGAATAAGTGAAGCCCTGCCTTGTCTCTTCCAGCACTGAGCAAGGTCCATCCATCTTCAGACACTGCCAAAGAAGTCACTGCTGAAAAGTGCCTTTCCAGGGTTGCAACACACTTCTTGCTCATGAGATCCCACACTCTTACAGTCGCATCATCACTTCCAGATACAAGCTGTAAATCCAACCAATATGGTCAGCTAAATAGTTCATTAAATAAATTTAAATTGGTAGCTAAAAAGAAAAAGGGATTGATAGAAACACCATATTTCTTGAAATGTGGATAAGGTCAACTAGCAATAAATTATTTGTAGCTCTAAGTTTCCCACTAAAAATAGATGAACATTATTTGGGATATTTCACAATATCTAAACAAAATTGCATCAGCAAAAGCAATTATAAAGGTTCAATGAGGCTTATTCTCATTGTATAGCTCACAGAACCAGACTAATAAAACTTGATCAAAAGGAGGTAACAGGGCCTTTTTCTCTAAGTAGCATTTGTTATCTCATTCATGTAAAACAAGGGAATAGAAACTCTCCTTTGGGATATATCTACCGGACCATGTCAAAATTCTTTTTCACACTCGCGTTCCATCTTTATAGCATCTTGCTGCAATTTTTACTATTAACAGCATGACATTTCAATACTTTAGATCTTCTTATTCAATGGGTTAAACATATAATCAGTAATTTTCATGTTAGTCTGTTACACAGGATGATGAAGATAAAACATAATCTGGTTGTAATTAGAAATATGAAAAACTGAATCAAGGAAGACAAAGTGATGCAGCCCCGCATCATGGGCAATAACATCAACAAAGTGAAAGGGTAGAAACTGATTGTCCTATCTTAGCACTTCAGAAAGATTCTATATATTTCAGTATCATTCGTTGATTTAGGTTAATTTGGGAGTTTTCAGAGAGTTTCTTTATTAGAGATTTGCTTTAGGTCAATTTTAGAGTTTTCAGAGAGGTTCTTAATTAGAGAGTTACAAGGGCAGTAAAGATCTTACAACATCTAGCAAAATAAGAAGTTTTAAAATGGGGTTCATTGATAAAAGGGAATGATTTATGTGGTGAAGTAGTTTTGGGTTACAATGATTGGGATTAGAGCACAATGGATCCTCTTTGAGTTCAGGTAAAATGGTCACAAGAAACCCTTCATTTAAATGTGAAAGAATCAAATTGCTGCAAGAAATCCTCCATAAGAAATAAACCAGAGATTGAATAGCCACGGAAACCATTCTAGACTATAAGTAACCTATTTAGAGTAAGAACCTTTAGTGGAGCCTATATTTGTGTCATTGAGTTAAGTAATCCAATAATTAGATATTTTAAACTTGAGGGTTGAGGTAATATATGAGATATGTAAAGAGAGTGGTTCCACTTGTTGAAGACAAATGATCCTATAAAAATTCCATAAATTGCTCAATAGAATGCAAAATGCTCTTCTCATCATGAACTTACAAGAAGACGATTCACATCGGGATGGAAAATGATACTAGTAACAACCCCTTTGTGGCCTTTGAAATAATGAGTGCAGTAACCCCCATCAACATCCCATACAAGGACTTTCCTATCAGCTCCTGCTGTTGCAAGCACTCCACCTGAGGCATCACAAGCCATGCCCATCACAGGACCCTCATGCCCCTACAGGATGCCAAAACAAGCAATCAAATTTCACATACGTGGATCAACATAAGGAATCCTTAGCCCATTTGGCTACTGGGAAACATGAAACATGAAACATTTTTCTCTTCTGTTTATTCATTTCATACAAAAACAAAGCAATGACATCACTTATATGTTCCCCACTTATTTTAATTATTTCAAAACGGTAAAAACTAGACTTGGTACTTCTGCTCTCCACTGTCTTGGCAGCCAAACAGAGTTAATTTGATTTTTCAATAAAAAGGTAAAATTTCCAATACCAAAAGGATAAAAAGAAAATTCTATATGTACTCTATCAAATTAATGTTTTCACCATATCGGATTGCTTCCACGGCATCAGCTGTGTGCCTAACAAAGAGATTCGGCTTTAGCTTATGCCAGGCATGCTCTGGTTGTTTCAACTGAAAATATTTCCAGGGACAATTTTCTCTTAGAAAGACAACAAAAAATATTTTTGTCATAAAAAATTAACAAACAGACCCTAATATTTCAAATTTTCTTTTCTTTTGTTTCTCTTCTTTTCCCTCCATTTCACAGTCACCAAATTGACGCTAATTGTATTCAAATATCTTCTATTTGCTTAATTATATGTTTGGTTTCAAAAAAAAATATATTCCCACATAGAATTCTTCCCAATAAGTAAAAAGAGAATTTTTTTGCCAAATTTCCAAATTTATCATCTTCTCCTTTCCGCCGTGTTCTCAGCAACCAAACATACTCCAATTCAACTCAAACTTCTCACTTTACCTTCCAAGAGCGAATACACTTGAGCGATGAAAGCTCCCAAACCCTAATCTGCCTGCTATGGCTCGAGGAGAAAAGCAGTCTGTCATCGGGACTGAGAGCGAGAGCTGTGACGGTCTGTGAGTCACCTTCGACGACAGACCTGATTGAAGCATTGGAGGAGTCCACGATTTTGATGGCATCGTCGCAGGCGCAGACAATGAAGGAGCCGTCGGAAGCGACGGCGAAGGGGCCGCCTGTGTAGAATTGCTGCAGCGCCGGTGTGGACCTGTAGTTCTTCTTCAACGTCGGAGACGCCATGAGAGAGGATGAGGGTAGGTGTTTTCCCTCTCTAGTTGCAGAGAGAGAGAGGGGGCTGAAAGCAGAAGGGTTTTGCTAGGGTTTTTGATAGCGAGCGGCTTTCCAAGTATACTGATTAACGGCTGTTTGGAAAAATTAAAAAATTTAAATTTAATATAAATAAATTGTAATTGTTTTAAACTCTTCCTTTTTTTTCATTATAGATAAATAAACGTAAATTAATTTTTTTTTTTAAAAAAACTCTATTTTTATCGATCTTTAACGTTAGCAATAATTTGGCAAACCAACTTAATAACTTCATTTAAGTTATTAAGTAAATTAAATATATTTAGTAAAATAACTTAATAATATAACTTAAAATAAAAAATATCTTTAAATAATAAATAAAAATAAATAACTTATTTTTAAATTTATATTTTCATTTTATTTTTTTATCATAATTTGTCTTCATTAACTCCATGATTTCTTTCTTTACTTCACAACCTTCATTATTATTTAACCTCATTTAATTTATTTTTTATTTTATTATTTTGAATATATAGATAATAATAATAACAATAAATGGTTTTCAATGATATAAGTTATAAAAAATATAAAATATATTTATTTTAATGTAATTAAAATTTAAAATAATTTTTAAAAGTTTAAAATTTTCAAAAAAAAAAAAAAGTACATGGGGCCGGACATTTCTCATACCTGCCTGTCTGACCCATTTAACTTTTTTAGTGGCATATATAAATAGGGTAGGGTTGAGATATGGGTGACTCGTCTCGAACTCGGCCTCGAACTCGGCCTGTTATCATTCTTAGGTATTAGGTAGATACATACTTAATATCACTTTATATATATATCAATACGATAATTGTTTGTTATTTGGTATATAATATAATATTATATATTAAATAACATATATTAGTTTTTAGATATGATATCTAATATTGTCATTTGCTTCTTCAATTGCTCAAGAGCAAGCTATCAAGGCTTACTCCATCATCAATTTTCTTACTCAAAAACGACTCCTCGTCAACCATTGACTCAATCAAAAAAAGGAAAAGTAAGTGGTGTCTTAGACCTTGTTTGGCAATTGTTTTTTAAAACAGTTATGAAAAAAAAAATTTTAAGAATAATTTTTGAAAAATATTATTTAATGTTTTGTAAAACAAAAATCTGCTTAGAAACATGAAATGTTTTTAACATATTTTTAATATTTCTAAAAATATGTTTTATGTTTAGTGTTTTATTTTTAATCACTACATAATTGTATAATTATTTTTTAAAATAACCCCTAAAAAACAAATGAAAACAACTAAAAGATATTCTCTATAAATAGAGTGTTTTTAGTTTTTAAGAACAAAAAATAAAAAATAATTTTCTAATCACTAAAATTATATATATATATTTAAATAAAAAATTGTTTTCAATAACAATTGCCGAATAGGGCCATAGACTTCTACTATGATGTGAACTTGCAGTTATCCATGACTCTCAAATAACAATTTTTAAAGTTTAAACAAAATGAAAGAGAGAATTTTGACAATTGAACTCAGCTTCCATAAATTAAAATTTCAAAGGTTAAACTAAATATTGAGTTACAAAAAAAAAAAAAAAAAAAGCCTGCTCAAGATGGGGGATAAAAGTTGAAAATAGGAAGGGAGGAGATAAGTGAGAAAAATAAGTTGAAAGAAATGAGCATGATTTTCCTTTTTCCAACTCTTATTCCCATGCAAAAAAACTCGCATAACACACAACAAGGCACCTTGAGATGGATAACTCAATAAAATCAGACAATTAGGTGCTTGATTGATTAGAAAATGAGGTGATTATGTAAGATTAAATGTATTTATTTCATATCAATAATCATTAAGCCTTGATCTTTATAACTAAAATGACCATAATACCCCCCTTAACCTTGGGGAAGTTGGTTTGATTGTGACACATTGTTTTATTAATTAGCCTCCATGCTTATAAGGCTACAATTTGAGGTATCCTTCTACACCGTTCAAGCCATCCAAATTTGGAAATTTGAGGTCGGATTGGGAATTCCTAACTTAAGTCAAACTCATATGCAATTTGGGTTCTCATGCGTTACCATGGATTCTCATGGAGAACTAATAAAAAATAGTTATTTTAGAACCTATAAAATATAAGTCGTATACAAAAATTGTCATAAAATGAATTATGGGTTATTACTATAATATAAATAACTATTTATAAACTCGAATTTCAACTATCAAATATACTTTAACATTCAAAGAAAAATGATAATTTAATATAATTAAAAACTAAGAAATGTTAAAGAGTTATTTCCTACCATTTTTATGTTTTTAATAAAAATATACAATATAGGTAAAAATAAATAGATAAATAATAATATACAAGTTTGAGTTTTGGTAGGTTGCCCGTACTTTTAATCCATGACAACCCTAATATTTTTTAGTTAATTTTTTTTCTAACCCAAATTCAATCGTAACTCATTCAAACTTTACCCACACTAACCCGAACATTGGGTTGGGCATTGATTTTTAATACATCTAGTAAAGTTCATAAATAAACCAAGAAGTTCTAAGTCATTATTTAAAAAATTGATATTAGAATCAAATCATTAGGAATACAATTAAGATGAATTAAGCGTTGGTTTATATATACTTTTTAAATTCTTATTTTAAGTTTTTATAAATTCTTACCCTAATAATATGACTTAAAGTAAAAATATCTTTAAATAATAAATAAAAATAATTAATTTATTATTGAATTCATATTTTCATTTTATTTTTTTATCATAATTTGTTCTCGTTATCTCCATGATCTCTTTCATTACTTCACGACCTTCATTGTTACTTGACTTCATTTACTTTAATTGTAATTTATGAGAATAAATGTATTAATTTGATAATTTATAATAAATTTTAAATTAATTTTATCAAACAACCTTAATACTTAAGAGTAATAAGTTAATAACTTAATTATAATTTAACTTAAAATCAACTTAAACCTTTAAGTAATAAATATTAAGTTTTACTAAACATCTAGTCTCATTTGATATGCAATTTATTTTTGAGAAATTATATAAGTAGTCACATGATCACTCTCCACATCCACCAAAAATATCCCTAACCTAAAAAACTAAAATCTTTTTAAAATTCAATATACATTCATCTTACCTTCTTTCTAATTTTCCAATTACCTAAAAATAAAATAAAAAATAAAAATTACAACTTTTGATCAATAAATAAACAAATAATCATCTCTAGTGATGCTAAAAGTGTATTTGTACAATTTTTTATTTTTCATGTATTTGAGATAAGAAAATGAATGAGAAAAGTTTTCATCGGTATTTGAAGTATCTAATACTACACTTTTAAATACCTCAAGTATATACAACTATATATCTTTGGACACCCTTGAGGGTGTTTGATATTGTATCTTCAGGCACATTATTTTATTTTATTTTTAATTTTATTCCACATTTTCAATTGTTTTCACTTATAATTTATTATTACGTTAATAATAACCACTAAATTATATTCATACAAAAAAAAAACCATAATATTAGTGTGTGGATTAAAAAAATGCTTAAAAATGTTAGAACTAGCTTTGAACCTAATAAATACAATTTTGTTGATAAACAAGCTTGGAATATGAAGATTTTACCGTACAGCTTATTGAGAAGGAAAAAAAATATAAGAGAATAAAAAGAAGGTGGTGTGAAAGATATATATATATATATATATGAATGTATTAAAAAGATTTATGTTTTAAAGTGGATATGTAGAGGTGTTAGTAGGGATGATAATGAGACAAGTTTTTGGGATATCCGTCCTTAATAAGACGAATTTGAAATTTAAATATATTTATTTTAATATAATTAAAAAATTTAAAAAAAATTAAAAAAACAAGTTAAACAAGACAGGTATGAAAATTTCTCATATTCATATCGTTTCGTCCTATTTAATTTTTTTTAATAAGACGTAGATGAAAATTATTTTAAATAAATGGGTTGTGGTTGGGATGGGGTGATCGATGCCTAAACCCATCCTATTGTCATCCTTAGGTATTATGTTAATACATATGTAATACCGCTTTATATATATAGGCATAATAATTGCTTGTTATGTAGTATATAATATAATATTGTATATCAAATAACAAATATTGTTTTTAGATGTGATCCTATATTGTCATTTGCTTCTTCAATTGTTCAAGACCGAGCTGTAATGTGAACTCATAGTTCCCATTATCGATTTTCTTACTCATGAACGACTCCTTGCCTCGACAAGCCTTTGATTCAATCAAAAAGAAGGAAGTAGTGGCTTAGTGTCACGGACTTAGTCGTTCACTAAGCTCGTGCGGCACTTAGGCAAGTCAAGACGCTTGATCTTGCTAAGTCAGTCTTGCTCCCCGATGCTTAGCTTGCTCGGTTAAGACACTCGCGACTCAAAAGCTTAAGAAGCTTAGTAGGCAACTCTTTAAAGAATGGAAGTTTTCACTAACTCAATTAAACTTTTACAAGTGCTTGGATGGTCACTTGTTTGGTGCCTTGGCCAAATGAGACCCTCATTTATTTATAGGCACCAATAGAACTCTCTGGAACCTTGGAGGGTTCCTTACAACTCAAGACTATTCTAGAATGTCCTACATCATTATAGGTATAAGCCTATGTACAAGTATATACAAGAGACTTTTGGAATTCTCTAGAAAGTCCTAGACTCCTCTCGTGCCTTCCACCATAGCGTAGAATTGTGTGGATTCCTCCAGGCTTCTTTAGAACCTTCCACACTCTTCCCATTCTAGGAGTTTCCAGAAGCTTCCTGACTCTATATAAGCCTATGTGGAGGCTCATTTGAATCAGCTTGTGACATTAGGTTGCTCCTGTAATGTGAACTCACAGTTCCCATAACTCTCAAATGGACAAAATTACCATTTATAAAGTTTAAACAAAATAAAAGATAAAGAATTTTTACAATTAAGTACGGAAATGGAACAGATTTGGGATATGTCACTCCCATCATAACCACATCCTATTTATTCAAAATAATTATCATATTTATTCCATTAAAAAAAATTAAATGACCTGAGTGAACATGAGAATTTCTCATACCCATCCCATCCTATCTCATTTAACATTTTTTGAAAATATTTTAATTTTTTAATTATATTAAAATAAATATATTTTATAAGTAATTAAAATATTATAATTATAATTATATATATGTAATTAAATTAAATTAATTATTAAAATTAATTTTATATGTAATTGAGGTGGAACAAATCTGTCCTTAACTTGTTTATTTAAATTTCAAACTCATCTTATTAAGGACGGGATGGAATGAGATGGATACCTGAAAAAACTCATCTTATTGTCATCTTTGACAATTGAATTGAACTTCCGTAAATTTAAATTTAGAATTCAAAGTTTAAATTGAATATTGAGGTATACAAAAAAATTGGTATGTTAGAAGCCTAAAAACAAACACAAACCTTATTTCTATCCTAAACTGAGCTAAGCTACTACAAAGGCTTCTGAACCCAAAGAGTTGTTCCTCTGTTTCTAGAGAAAGTGATTATTTATAAATAACAAATTTCTTCAAGATTGCTCTTTCGCCCTCTTTTGTTGAAGTCAACCTCCATTCCCATTGAGTGTGTTGCTTCCATTTCCTGCAACTTTCATGTGGCATGTATCTCATCTTAGCCCTTCTTGAGATAGTTTGCATAGGACTGCAAAACATGACTTCCATGGATGCGGAAGCCTCTTTGGATCTACCCTACTTTGTTCAACATGGGGGAGAAGGGCTGAAAATAGAAAGGGTGGAGATGAGTGTTTTTTAGACTATTGGGTACGTGATCGATCAATTAAAAAGGACGTGATTTAGACTACATGTATGTATTTCATATCAATAATCATTAAGCCTTGACCTTTATAATTAAAATGACCATAATGCCCCTTAACCTCGATTGTGACACATTGTTTTATTAATTAGCCTCCATGCTAATAAGGCTACAATTTGGATGGCTTGAGCGGATTAGAAGGATGCCTCGTGCCAAACTCACCAATATGTCCAATCCACATCAAATCCGATCTGAGGTTGGATTGGGAATTCCTAACTCACGTCTACCTCATGTGCAATTTGGGTTCCTATCTGTTACCATAGATTCTCATGGTAACTAATACAAAATAGTTATTTTAGAACGTATAAAATATAAATGGTATACAAAAGTGGTCATAAAATGAATTAGAATTACGGGTTATTACTATAGTATAAATAACTGTTCATAAACTTAGATTTTAACTATCAAATATTCTTTAACATTCAAAGAAAAATGATAAACTCGTTAATTTAATATATATAAAAACTATGAAATATTAAGAGTTCTTTCATTTTTATGTTGGAGTTTGAGTTTTAGTGGGTTGCCCGTTCTTTTGATTTATGTCAACACTTATATTTCCGAGTTAGTATTTTTTCTAACCCAAATCCAATCCTAACCTGGTTAAACTTTATCCACACCAAGTCGAGGAGTGGGTTGGGCAAAGATTGGACTTGTTCAAGCTACAACCCTACATGCTTATATGAGAAAATACTTTAAAATTCAATTTAAGTAAGTCCTAATAAATCATTTTAAATGTTAATTCAACTATCAAATTCATAAAACATTTCATTAAAGGATGCAACACCTCAAGAATTATCCTAATTTAAGGTTATGGTTTCCAAATCAAACCCACAAATTTTTAATAGATCTAGTAAAGTTCATAAATAAATCGAGAAGTTCTAATTCATTATTTAAAAAAATGATATTAGAATCAAATCATTAGAAATACAATTCAGATTAATTAAGTATCGGTTTATATACACTTTTTATTTTTTATTTTTTAAAAACAAAAAATAGTAATAATTTTTATACAAAATATAATAACTCTTATATGAAAAATATAATTTTACCTTAAGTTCTTAGAAATTATTTTTAAAATCTTTGAATTTGAGGTAATAAAATTATTTTAATATCGTAAATTTTAAAAACAATCAAAATTTTAGAAATCGTTATTTTCTAATTTTAGTTTCAAATATTTTTCACATTTTTTTAATGAAAAATTGCTATCATTTTCAATTATTTAGAATAGTAAACAAGAAATGCATCCAATTGACACATTAGTATATAAGATTTGGGCTTTAAAAAGTGAATTTGACAACATGACGTAAACCGAAGAGGGTTATGGTCAATTTCGAGAGAGTATTAAGAAAGAAAAATTAAGAAAATTAATTTTTTTAATATTGGGTGCAATAATATAGCACTTAAGTTAAAAGACGAGTCAATCAACTGATAGCTCTTACAACAAGCTTATGATATAGATTGTATAAAAAGTTTGATTTACTCTCGTTAAAATACCAATTAACTTCACAATTTATAACAAGTAAACATAGGATATGGATGAATCAATTAACAATTGATTTTGCCTTTTTTTAATAGATAAACGTTTGTTTTTATGATTCCATGTGGTGCAAAGCTTAAAGATTAAATTATAATTTATAGCTAATTTTCATGGACCAAATGGCGGAAAAGGAATTCCCATTTTCCAACGTCCAAAAGGAATCCAGTTCCTACGGGGAAAAACAGCTGTGAGCTGTGTGAAGAATTCGGATGTGGGAATCGGATTCCGGACGCACGCGTGGATCAATCCCCCACCACCAGGTCCACCACTCGTCCGGGGCCGCCACGTGTCCGTCATTATTAACCCAACACTGCTTCTTCACTACTGCACACTGAACTCTCTCTCTCAACGAAACCCTAATTTTCTGTGTCTGGATTTTTTCCCACGTACCAAACACTTTCTCTTTCGTTATTTTGTCTCTCTCCAAGTCCTCTCTGGAATTGCATGGTTTTGATTCTGGGATTGCATTTTTTTTTTTTGAATTTTAACTCGATTTTCTTATTTCTTTAGGGAAGGTGTCAGAATCAGCTGGAAGATTATTCACTTTCTAGAATCTGAAGGTTTTTGAGCCTTTTTACAGATTATGGAATGGATTTTGACCCGACTTTCTCGTTTTCTGAACACGGATGGGAGAATCATCTGGAAGATCCATCACTCGCTTGAATCCTAAGTTTTTTGATTTTTTTTTTTTTGAAAATTTGGATTAAATTTTTTGCTTTTTTCTATGAATCTGCGCTTTTGAATTTTTTTTGGGGGAAATTTTTGTTGTGAAATTTCGCTCAATTTTTTCATTTTCCAGTCAAAGATGGCAGAACAGCCTCGGAGATTTACAGTAGGGTACGCTCTCGCGCCAAAGAAAGTGAGCAGTTTCATCCAGCCTTCATTGGTGGACCATGCGAAGCAGCGCGGTATTGATCTCGTTCGAATCGATCTGGACAAGCCATTGATCGAACAAGGACCGTTCGATTGCATCATTCACAAAATGAATGACGAGGATTGGAAGAATCAGTTGGAGGAGTTCTCGACGAAGAACCCTAATGTCGTCATAATCGACCCGCCGGATGCAATTGAGCAGCTTCACAGCCGGATTTCGATGCTGGAGGTGGTAAAGGATTTGAAAATTCCGGAAGGAACGGAGAGTTTTGGGATTCCGAAGCAAATTGTGATTTATGATCCGAAATCGTTATTGGACTCCAAGGTGTTGGATGGGCTGAGTTTTCCGGTGATTGCTAAGCCGTTGGTGGCAGATGGGAGTGCGAAATCTCATAAAATGTCGCTGGCGTTCAACGGAGAGGGGTTGAAGAAGCTGACCACTCCTATTGTGTTGCAGGAGTTTGTGAACCATGGCGGGGTTATCTTCAAGGTGTATGTAGTTGGGGACCATGTGACCTGTGTGAAGCGCAGGTCGTTGCCCGATGTTTCGGCGGAGAAGTTGGGGGCATCCGAGGGTTTGTTGACATTCTCTCAGATATCAAACTTGACTGCAACTCAAGAACCTGGTGAAAATGATTGTGAAGACATAATGAATCACGTGGAAGAAGCTGAGATGCCACCATTAAATTTTGTTAATGAAATTGCAATAGGACTGAGGAAGGCAATGGGACTTAATCTTTTTAACTTTGATGTGATCAGAGATGCTAAGTTAGGAAACAGGTACCTTGTTATTGATATCAATTACTTTCCGGGCTATGCGAAAATGCCATCTTATGAGACTGTGTTGACTGATTTTTTCTGGGATATTGTGCACCGTAAGAGTTTGGGCATGAAAGACTTTGAGCAGAGTGGTTCTGATTGTAGAAAAAGTGATAAAGAAGCCTGATATTATGACTGGGATGATAATGCAGTTTAAGTTTGAGTTACATGGCAGGCCATGTATACATTTCTTGGGGTAGGTTGTATTGGTTCCTTGAATTGGAATAATGGGTTTCTTCACAGAAGCACTTGAATGGCATGGAATAATGTGGACTGTTCCCAAGTGAGGTGCGATGAAAGGAAATGAATTTCTCAACTCTCTCAAGTTTGTGGTGCCCCATCCAAAAATTGATTGGTGAGCAGCACTGCTTTTTGGCCTATCAGTGACTTTGTTTGGCATTTGATGCTGATTGATTTTGTATATTCTGCCATTTTGCTAAATATAGGTACTTTACAAAAACTTGAAGTTTTGGGTAGATCAAAGATGTTATCATACTTACAAATGGGTTGTTGTTGGAGGAAATATTATCACATTTAATGCATGGGTTTTTCGCCTTGTTCCATTGTATTTTTATCTTTTCTGTTTTGATTACATTGTATTACTTATTTGAATCTATCATATAGGTTTTTACAGGGTTAGCACTAATGCTCGCCTTTTCTAGTGTGCTTGCCAATGATGTTATACATTGTGTTTTTTGGGAGCTGGAATATGAGCTTACTTTGCTATTGCTGAAGTACATTAAATTGATTGCTGAAATTTTATCATCCATTTGTGTGAATGATCTCCTTTTTCTTTACACTGTTGCCTTCTAAGTTTGCGGATGGTATTTACTCTTCACTTGAATGTTATACTTCTTTAAGAGTTTATCGTCTCATGTAAGTTCAGGTTTGCATATTTTTCAATTTTGGTTTCTGTTTGGCACACATCATATAGACAAAGGATCTAGGATGAATCTAAAGATTAAAATCCAGGCCTTTAGGAACTTCTAAGCTCACCTTTTGGGGTATTACCCATTATTGTGTAAGATTAAAATCAGGTTTGAAGTGATTCTTTTCCTTGAACCAGCATGATGTGGAGTATGTTGTAGCATTGGATAAGAACTAGATAATACATCATTCTTTCTTTTATTTTGTGCAATACAAATGTAGGATCAGTATCTGTAAGATGCCAAAGATGTTTTGTTTGTTTAGAATTCATACTTATAGTTTCAGCTAATGAATCTCTAGATGTTACTAATCATTTGCACATTTAAGAGGGTTGACTAGGTTTACTTTATAGGATAACTACCATTATTACATGGAGGAAGATTCCCGCAACTTGCATTTTTATGTGCTAATTTGTGGAAGATGACAGATGGCATCCAGTTAGGAATTTTCCTATCAATTGTTTGTAGTTTGTTTGTAGCAACATCATATAACGGTGTTTGTTAGGTGATTGAAATGCATGTATGTGTTGAGATGCATTGTATCTGCTCAGATTACTTATACATTAAGGGGCTTGTATTTCAATGTTAAGAACCATTTGTCTATTGTGTTCTTTTTGATTGACTAAGCTTTTTGTTTTGTAATATGATTTACGAATATGGTAAATGACATAAGATATAGAAAAATGGAAACATGACTCAAAAAAAGATATGGTAAATACGAGTTTGGAGAACAATTTCAAGATGATTGAAAAACTCAATGAGAGACCTATTAAGAAACTGTTGATGCTGGATTTCTCACACTCCACATGGACATATATGTCTCTGCTATGTTGTTCTAATCTGACATATGGGATCATCAATGATATGTTGCCATGTGTACCAAAATGGTTTGCCATTTGCACGACTCCATGTGCCTTTCATCGCTAGTTGTGTCTTGCATCATCAAATACATGCTTTGCAATGATGCTTCTTGTGTTAAGTTAGAAGTCACACTTGACACAAGTGTCTATTCCCTTAGTGGATGTCCACATTGTGGATCTTCGCTTATGACAATGCCAAGGAAGTGTGCCTATAACTCTGAATGTGGGGATACTTGTTGAATAAGGTGCTCCTATCTTCAATGCATAAAGGTGTTGGGGGTGGGTATTCCATTGTGAGGTACCACTCTTGCTTTTAGTTTGCAGGGGTGACTCCTTAGACCCTCCATGGATTCGCATCCCCTTGCATGACATTGCACACCCTGAAATCTTGGGGATGGTGTCGGCCTGGTCTTTGCTTCCAAGGTTACTGTTGACCCAACCTCCGATGAGGTGGTGGCAACTTGATCTTTTGCATTAAGGATGTCGACACACACCTCATTCCTTTTTTGGGGGGGAGGAGTGTTGGTTAATTTCTGCTTAGTTTGCACATTCCCTCTAAGATGCCACATTTAGGTCTGTAGCACCTTGATGCTGTTATGCTTGCTTGAGTTAGGAGAAGGGTTTAGGGGGTCCTATGTGGATTTGACCTACCTTGATTGTGGGTTTAATCTTCCCCTCATTGAGTTCTTATGATAGGTTGACGATCTTGGTTTGGTGGATGGAGTTAGAGACTTATCAAAGTTGGATAGGTTACATATGCATCAAATCCACTTTGCTTGAACAGAGAGAATGAGGCATGTTGTGACTAGAAGGCTCACTACCGTTTAATGCCATGTGTTGTTGCAGGCATGGGGTGCTGATATACAGTGCTGATTGGTATGTGTCTATCAAAGCCTCCCTTTGGTTGGGTCTTACCAGCTAATGAGGCTTACTCTTGGGCCATTACATAAAGTTCTAAAGATTCATTTTTCCCAAAACAAAGAAAAAAGAAAAAAAGAAACAAAAACAAAAAGAGAGAAAACCCCAAGAAGACTAGGATAAATTTGGGTTTGTGTTTCTTAGGGGCTTTTAAGTCCATCTTCTAAGTTCTCTGTTCCCACTTTGGGACCATTGCCACTTGTTTCCCTCTGCTTTCCTCTTAGTCTGTTTTGCTCCCTAGTCAACCTTTAACAACTCATTGTCCCATGGTTCACTTCTTATCTTGCTAAGAACCTAATATTAATTGAAACTTAATGAATAATGTCAAAATGAATAAGGAGACATTTGGATAAGATATGAAAGTAGGTTTTTGGAAAAGATTGAATCTTTATCGGAAATATAGGTAGGTTCTTCTTTAATTGTTAGCTGTCAGATTTTTTATTTTTATTTTTTAAACCTGAAATTAATTGGCTAGTGGAAACCAGAAAAGCTTGTGTGAAAAGTATGCTAATGAACCAAAACAGTCAAGTTCCTTCAGGGAGTGGAAAACATCATTCAGGTCTGATTTTGGGCTAGGTATTGGCTATCATTTATGTTCTTCAAAATTTTCTATGTTAAGGAGGTTCACATATCTTGATTTAAGTGGAATATTTTTTTTTGGTAGACTTGATTTAAGTGGAATATCATCACACTATATACCTGTCTAGATTTCAATCCCATTTCTTTGCCTACCTCACACTTGAACCCTTTCCAGAAAGAGTTCCGGTTTTAAGCCCCAGGTATGTGGTGGAGAAATTTGGAGAGCCTCCTATGCTCAATGACTTTACTCACAGTTAGACATCCTCTTCTGTGCTTTGTTCAAATAACTAAGAAAAACTTACGATTTCCCATATCATTAGAAATTTTTGTTGATTGTTTGTTTGCTTAGGATATAGTATTTATCGACTTTAACAAATCCAGATCAGATTAATTCTTTGACCTATGACAGCCATTCTTCCTGTCTGGTTCAATCAAGCAACCAAATTATTTTGAAAACCTGAAAAATCAGTTTAACTAAATGAACCATCTGGTTTTATCAGTTATATAAAAATTGGTTAAGTTAATCTTAACAAACAATTACATAGTATGAAAAATAAAACTATAATTAGGCAAACAGTTTTTTTTTTTTTTTTGTTTTTCTTCCATATTAATATGTGCCGCCAAAGCTTGAATTAGACAACATTTTGCACCGTTGTTAACTGTTTGTAGAACAATATTGCGGCATAATGCTAACTTCGTTAATACATTTTTTTTTGGCGGGTGTATATTTTTGGTGTGTTTTGAGGAAGCAGCACAGGGCATTGTGTTTCTTTTAAAGTTTTTTTTTTTTTTTCCCTTTTAAAAATTCAATTTCCCAACAATCCTTTTGCTGCAGAATTCATAGAAAGGGTTATGCTGTGTTCTTATTAGGTTGGAATTGGCCCTTAGATTTTGGATGCAAGGAACTCGAAATGTTGGGTTAGCCATCTATGACACTCTTTGTAACAGAGAGAGTTGCTGACGATGTCCATGTCCGAGTTTTAGGATTAATTTTGGAACCTTTTTGCATTCACTCTGGGGCTTTGCTAGCCTGTGACACTCTTTGTAACAAGGATTACTTGGATAATGGAGCACGCTTAAGTTTTAGGATTAGTATTGGAACCCTCTTTCCATGTGCTCAGGGACTCTGATTCTCTGCTTGTAAAAAGTGAGTGAATTAGGATTAACATTGGAACCTTTTTGGATTCATCCTGGGGCTCTGGTAACCTGTGATACTATTTGTAACAAAGAGAACTGTGGGTAATGTAGCATGCTCAAGTTTTATGATAATATGCCCTGGGACTTCGATTCTCTGCTTGTGAAGAAGTGAGTGAAATGAGAGAAAAATGTTAGAAAGTTTTACAAAATTGGATTGCTTTCTCAAGCTACTTTCAGCAGTCTACTTGTCATTCTTTCTAATGTCCAAAAGGAGCCAAAGTTTATGAGGAAAATATGATTAGAATTGATTTAGCCTCTAGTAAATTTGTGAGAAGGATGTGATTTTCTCCAAGGTGAAGTTTAGCCTGTGGGTTGTTGCTAGCTTATTCCATATTTCTGTTAAGACTAGAAGGGATAACTATATTAAGAGCTTATATTTTGCAGATGGCAGCAAAATCTCTGATCCAGTTCAACTGAAGGAAGAGCATGGGGCTCATTTTCAAGAAAATTTTGACACTAAGTGTACCGAGACGCGGCATAAGTCCTGAGATCATCAATTTAGGTTTGTCTTTAGTAAAAGAGACATATGTCTTGTACTTGGGGAGCATAAAGCACTGGGTTTTGATGATTATTCTTTCTTCCCTTCTTTTGAAGAAATTGTTAAACATTACTGATCCTGATATCTTTGAAGCTATGACAAGTTCTTTCTTCCCTCTCTGCAAAGGAAAACTTGGCTATGTTTATGCTGCTGCTGAACACTAGTGCCAACAACTAGGAAAGCCTTCTACTTTCAATGATATGGGTTATGCAGATGCTGCAGTATACTCTACAAAATACATTGGAAAGATTTTTTGTTTTTTTGAGGATTTCTAAGCTTTTATCACAAGAACCTTCTAAGGAATTATCACATATTAGGTTGGACCTAACGAGATTCTTATATCTGTGATCTTTTAGCTCCTGTTATATTTCCTCATCTTTTCCATTGGATCATGACCGGCTCAGGAGGGTTTCTATGTGGGTCAGAGGAGCTTCCCACCTGGTGACCCCATGCCACCTTGTTTGTTTTAGCAGATTGCTGATTGGTTGTCAAGGATGAGTTATTAGGTTCTAAGAGGGAATGAATTTTGCTGATGATCTACTACTCCATTCTGCTTGTTGAAGAGTCTATGGATGTCTCATTGCAGGTTTGAAGGCCAATGGAAACAAAAGTCTCCTAGTTCTTGCAGTACTGAGAGGAAGAGATTCATTGATGCCTTTTGATCCGGAAGGCACAAAGCTCCTTTAGACTTTTCTAAGAATTCTGGTTTTTCTAAGAATGGAAACAAAATCGTCTTAATAAGGGTATGTTTTATCAAAAATGATTTTTCTAAGAATTAGACTTTTTTTTTTCTAGTATCCCAACTAAAAGAAATTATTATTATAAATATGCATTCTTGAATTTAGGAAATAAGAATACTCTTATTAAAAAATAAAAATGAAATAAAAATATTAAATATTAGTTTTTAAATAATACAATGATTTATTTAATTAAATGTTAAGTTCTATATTAAAAAAAAGGAAATTATTTAAATTTTTAGCATCTTATTTTCATTGTTACATATGTTAATGACAATTTAATAATCTAATTTACCACATTTTACTTTTAAAATCATAGTTTAGTAAATGCTTAATTGCTTTTCATCATAGTTAATACAAATAGAAATGATTTTCCTAACATTACAATAATATCAAACTAGCTAGCCTCCTAAAGTTAGTTTAGGAGTAATGATTCTTGAAGGTTTAAAAACTATACCTAATGCTTAGCAAAAAGTTTTAAATTTTTTGACTTAGGTGGTGTTTGTTTTTTTGATTAAATAGAAAAAACAAAAATATTTGACTTTTTCTATTCAGGTAAAAGTATTTTATTGATATAAACCGATATAATTAAAGTAAACTTGTTATTAATAAGTTTAGTTTAATTATGTTGGTCGATGTTAATGAGTTACTTTTAATTGAATAGAAAAAGTCAAATATTTTAGTTTTTTCTATTCAGTCAAAAAACAAACACCACATAAGATTTGCATTTAAAATAACTAATAAGAGTGTGTTTGATATTGATTTTAAAAAATATTTCTAATTTTTCTAACACATCAATGATAAAAATTTTCCAGTATTAGAAAAGTTAAAAGTGCTTATTAGAATTATTGATAAACGAGTTTTAAGTATGATTAATAGTGGTGTTATATGCCAAAAGCACTTTTATTGGAGTGTTATGGCCAAAGGGGGGATTTTAATGTTAAATTGTGCTCTTAGGTACAGTACTTACAAGGTGGTGAAATTCGCGATGTCTTTATGATAAGAAATTTAACATAAAGTCCAAAACAAAATTTTATCACAATTTTTTTTTTTTTGAAGATTTTACATAATTTTATGATAATGGATTAGTACCTATTGAATATATAATATGACCCATTAAAAATAAATGATAAAATTTAAATTATTAGATGAAGATACAAACAATGTGATAAGGTACAAAAGAATGGGATTAAAATATAAAACAATATAATTGAGCTTAATACAAAGTAATAAGACTTAAATAGACAAGAAGTTTGATCTAATTGATCACACTCTTTGGTACATGCACATCACACAATAGTGGTGGGACCCTAATTTTTTATTATATTTGACTTACAATTGTTAATGGGACAAATGATGCATGATTTTAAATTGTTATTATCTTTGAGCATGTTTAATTTTTGGACAAAAGATTTTTTTTTATATATATTTAATAATATGACAAAAAAAATAGGGTAAATTTACTTTGCTTGGTGTTTGAGTTATACACTTAGTCGCTATGAGTTTGAAATTTCATAAAAGGGGATGAAGTAGAAATAACACATGAGAAGCATAGGAAACGTATATATGTGATAAAATTTTAAACTAATGGTGACTAGGTGTATAAACAAAAACGAGTGAAATTAATCCTAAAAAATGAAAAGAGAAAATATTAAAAAACTTTTACTCCCTTAACATTACAAAATGGAAGCATATTATTCGATAGTTTAGTTTTTTTATTGCTCAACCATTTCTCATATATAATCAAATAAGAAAAAAATTATAATATTTTATTTTTTTATTTTTTTCCCTTTTTAAGGAAAAGTACCAAATAGAAGGAAAAAAAAAAGTTTTATAAAAAAATTATTTTCTTTATATTTGGAATCAGGAAAAAAAAAAAAAACTAACAAAAATAGGAAGAATTTGAAATGATTTTTTTTTCTCCATTTTTGTCAAAGATAAAGAATGATTTGAGGAAACTGTACTCATAAACAGTCAAAGAAGTTAATCAAGGATGTGACTTATACCTATATATATATATATTATTTTGGAAAAATTAGAAATAAAAGGAGAGTAGTCATAAAGCTTGATTTTTACTCATTTAAAAGGATATATATTTCATTCATTTTAAAATAATTCATTGGAGTTAAAGAGGATATTTGTATGATTGTTAGAATCACCAAGAAATGTATGGTTATTTACCCTTCGGTTTAACATCAATTAACATAATTCCATCAAACCTCAATCTTTCTCTCAAATGGTATTTGTAATAAAACTTTAGGACCGTGAGATTAGTCGTGGTGTGCGTAAGTTGGTCTAGACATCTAAGATTAGTCGTGGTGTGCATAAATTGGTCTGGACATTCACGGTTATAAAAAAAAAAAAATTGTAATAAATTCCAGTTATCAAAAAAAAAAAAAGGAATTTGTAATAAATTCTTATGAAATTATTACGAAAGTAGTCATTATATATTTTTTGAGCTTATTCTTCGTATATGATATAGTACATTGATGACAAGAAACCTTAGGTTGGAATCTAAACAAATTTGGCAAGGTAGGTAGGCTTGTAGTTTTTCAAAGGTCAATAAAATACCTACTATATGCATACGATGTCCTTTTCTTTAGACAATAGCTAAGTTAACTTGTAAACTGGGATTTCTCTTCTACTTATACCCTTTGAATTGAAAATAAAAAAAATAAAAATGTTCCTTAATCTCATCATTGTTTTCTTAAGATAGTCAAAATCTGCTTCAAATTGTTGAAATTTATCTATAAAAATTTAGCACTTTTTTCAATCAATAACTTAAAAGTATCAAACTCTTTGATGCAATTTTTAAAGATAATATTTTTTTTTGAAATATTTATTTTATCACTTTGTTGACTTTATATGCTATGCAAGTTTTTTTTTTTTTTTTTTTTTCATTTAGGGGATTTATGTATTATTTTTTATTTTTGATAATATTTTTTTTTGAAATATTTATTTTATCGCTTTGTTGACTTTATATGCTATGCAAGTTTTTTTTTTTTTTTCATTTAGGGGATTTATGTATTATTTTTTATTTTTGATATGTTTTTTTTAATATTAAGATTATATATATATATATATATATATGTATATGTATATATGTTCTATTTCTATTTCTTTATAGTTTCATATATTTGAAAATGTTTTTATTAATCACTTTATTTAATTGCATTAAGAGTGTGTTTGATAATAATTAAGAGAAGTGTTTTTAGCCTTTCTAATTATTGAAAAAAATTTATTTTTCAAGTATTATAAATACTACAAATACTTCTCATAATTACTACCAAACACGCTCGAAATCTTTTTATAAATCACTTCGTGGAGCATATATGCTTGATTTAACAAAATTGATGAGATCATTTGTGAAATGTATTTTATCATGAGTTGAATAAAAAGAATTTCAGGGTTCTTTGGTACACTTTATGAAAAGTGTTGCCTTATCACCACGAGCCATATGATCAAAATAGATCTCATTTTTTCGTTCCTTGCAATGGCCTCATTTCCTCGTATTTTATGTTTCATTTATTTATAGTTTATAGTGATTGTATTTTTTTTGTGATACTTATGTTATATTTCTTTATCTCTTGATCTTATTTGTTCATATCTAAGAGGATCTTCAATAAAATTAACACTTAATATTTAATGATTTAAGATGATTTTGAGTTAAATTATAATTAAGTTATTAAGTTAAATAACCAAAACCATTTTTAATTTCAAGTTGTAATATTACATTGATTTACTAAATATACTTAATATTTGGCAATTGTTTGACAATTAATTTCGAAAATAGTTTTTTATTCTTCGAAACAAGAAATGAGGAAAACATATTAAGTAATAAAAAACTATTTTATATTTTCTATTCTTAAGAACAAAAAAATAATTAAGATGTTTTTAGAGAATATTTTTTAATTGTTTTATATTATTTCTACTTATTATATAAGGATTGTTTTAAAAAATAATTATACAAAGACGTAAAATGATTAAAAATAAAATACTAGATATAAAAATTATTTTAAAATATTAAAATTAGGTTAAAACATTTTAGATTTCTAAACAGACTTTTGTTCTATAAGACATTATAAAACAATTTTTAAAAACAATTTTTTAAAAATATTTTCGAAAACGGCTATTAAACATACTCGTAGTTTCCTTACTCCACTTTTATTATTTTGAAACAAAGTAAGTTATTAAATTGATTTATAAAAAACTTTCACTATGCCTCAAAATATTTTTAATGGTATTAAATTGGTCATGAAAAGACCTATAAGTCTCAATTTTTATGCTTTGTTCAATGGACCGGGTTTAACTCAAATTCAAATTTCCATGTGACACTCAATATCTAAGTTAGAATCAAATTCAAATTTTCATATGATAGTCAATATCTAAGTTAGAATTTCCAAAGAATCTAGCCTCTGTGCACCACTCGTATGATTCTAGAAACAAAATGAGAGAGAGTAGGGTTTGTAGAATAGGGACATGGCTTGCTTGAGCTTTTGCACCTATCGCTTTGTATCACAAAATAGTCTTACCTAATTAGTAACAAATAGCCTTGACTTTTACGAAAAGAGGCAGATATAACTATCTATTAGTTAAAGAATATACTCATATTTTAAGTTCGCTTTTCTTATATGCCTTGTCCCTTTGTAGGAGAGAGAACCCAAGCACATTGGAAATGGCATTAGGCCTTTGTCTTTTCATTGGTTTTGTGAGTGGACACCCTCGAGATGTTTGACATCTACTTGTCTCATCTCTAAGGTCAAATCTCATTAATTTCCAAACCAAGAACCCATAGGTCTTTTTCATATCAATTTCTTGTCTTAAGCTCTCCACAACTAACTTGTATTATATTCATCTACTGTTGGTCATATCTCATCTACCTTCTCTCTCAAACTACCAATCAACACAAAAATTATAAGAAGATCGATCTTCCAATTGTTTTTCTAATAAATTCAATACCTGTTCGTTTATAAAACTAAGAATATTAATTAACAAGTATTATTAAGAAAATCGGAAGCGAATTACAGAAAATTGGAGTTGATGCAGGAGATGATGAGAGGGCTTGGTATACAAAACAAATAGTGCCATAAATAATATGAATCATGTGGGGCTTTCTTTATACAGTGGTAGCTTGTGGACAGCAGCTGTACTCAATATCTATATGTGAAACCAACCCAGAAATGAACCATTATTTTCTTTACATCAAAACCCAGGTTTATGATGAGATTGGCCATGGCGAAGATGAAGCTTGGCTGCAAAAATTAACCAGAAGAACAATCAGCATAAAATCATAATATATTCAAGTTTTAGTTCAATATAAATATATAGACATATAGATATTTGTACTTACTCTATAAGGTCTCTCCAGTAAGAGTCACTTGCTTCATCATCCATGAGTTCTCCCCAGGCTTCAAAGGTTGTTGAAGTGGATGAAGGATTGGAGATGTCATGAGCCGGTTCGATCTTCTTCTCCTTTTTATTCACTGTGGATGGCTCAGGTGAGGCCGAAACCAATGCAGGAATGGCATATAAAGAGCCGAGTTCATCTCCATCATTGTTGTTCCCGGCACAAACTTTTGAGTTCTCCATGGCCTGGTACTCGAAACCGGGTTCTTGAGGAGGGACAAAGCTAGGAATACTTGAAAGAGTCTGAGCCAGGTCTGTTGGGGGGAGACCAATTAGTCCATTGAGCTGAGGATTTGAGGTAGGGTACTCGTAGGCTTGATGGTCCATAAAAGATGGTGTTCCAAAGAGGTTGCCTGCTTCCATGTTTGGGGGAAGAGCAGTGGGACTGGTGCCTAGAACTTGCAGTAGGTTATGCAGCAAGTGGAGTTTGGCTAGTTGGGTGGCATCTGACTGCAGTCTGAGGGCATTGTCCCAAGGATTATTCATGAGAGAAGTACTCAAATTGGCTGCTGCAAGCAACTGAGGTAAATTAGCGAGGATGTTAAGGTCAGTTCTCGGTCTGTGAGTGACCGGATCAATCCCCATTTGCATAAGCTTCTTCTTCAGATGGGTGTTCCAGAAGTTCTTGATTTCATTATCTGTTCTCCCGGGAAGATGAGTAGCTATGGCTGACCATCTGCAACACAACACACAACTTCTCAAAATGATACACTAATTGCAACCACCACAGTTCGTATGTAACCTCAGAAACTTTTTCCCCTATTATAATGAATGGTAAAAAATGAAGAAAATGATGATAATTCTCATTACTTGTTGCCGAGAACCGAGTGGAGGTTGATGATGGTGTTCTCTTCTTCATCAGAGAATTTTCCTCTCTTGATATCAGGCCTCAGATAGTTTGTCCACCTCAGTCTACAACTCTTCCCACACCTGTTCAGTCCGGCAAGCTTTGGGAGAGCTCTCCAGCTTCCATGCCCATGTCTCTGTATATACTCAACGAGTTTCTGGTCTTCTTCCGGCGTCCATGGCCCCTTCTTCAGGCCACTCTCCTCCGGTGATCTCGCCATTATTAATCTCCCTGCAAAGATGGAAAAAAACCCAATAAAATTTCTACGAAAAAGTGAACACTTTTTACACTTTGGGGTGGTTTCAATTATAGAAAGTGGCTCATTTTGGAGATGAGATAACAAAGAAATGAACAAAGATTTACAGAAGCTTGAGACCTTAATGAAGATAGACGAAGATGATATGATTTTAGGGTCGGGAATGGGAGATGGAGGAAGGAGGAAGGGTTGGTTTTATAGTGAGTGGATGTTTGGAAACAAAGAGAAAAGAAGAAGGGTTAGTGTAAAGGAGAAGCATTTTGATTCATGAGAGATGTCATTTTGATATGTTTTTGGTGTTTGGTATGGAATTCCAAAAGAATCCTTGTCATTTTGGTAATAAGTGCATCGGAGAAGAATGTATTTTCCATGGTCTTTTCCTATTGTGGGAATTTTGTTTTATTTATTTTTTATATGGAATATTGGATTTCTCAAAGATGGGTTTTTGAAATTTTTAGGAGAAAAAGCTAGCCTTGAAATTTTTTTTTTGTCCAAAATTCCAATATATGGATATCTCAAAATTGATTTGTTTTTAAAATATTGGAATAGCTTTTTTTTGCTACTCCATCTATTTCATAAGGTATTTATTCTATTTGGTTTAATGACAACCATTAAATATTTGAATATTTTTTGTAGGGTGTTAATTCTAATTATAAGTTATAAATATAATTAATTTTACACTTTTTTTAAAATATGTTATTATTATTTAATATAATAGTAAAAGAGTGTTATCGCAAGACTAAAATAATTTTTTCTCTATCACCAACTCTAAATCCGCATTGAATTAGTTTTTTAAACATATTAGAGGAATAAAAAATTCCCTATATTTTATTAAATTTAAGAATGAGAAGATATTTTTTTATTTTTTGTTAGGGCATATTCAACCCAAAAAATAATAAAACCCTTTAGGTCTCGTCTAATTGAAAAGTGTGTTATTAACAACAATTTGTAAAATTTTAATAAAGCAGAAGTAAATAAAATTATTTTTTAAAAACATTTTGAAATACTCCTAAAGCAAATTTAAGACATATTTGAGTAATGTTTAATCTTGTTAGATCTTCCTAAGAAGAGGTAAAAATTAGTGTTGATCTTTATTTTGCTTTTGAATGGAATTGTCTTAAGAGTCCAAACACAACCTAGGAAATACAAACATTTTCCACCAAAAGGGCAATTTGGTAAACCAAAGAAAGGCGCACATGCCCAAAATTCAACTATTACAAAGACATTGCCAAAATGAATAAGCTAAGCTAATACAAAGGGGACACATAACCAACTAAGTTGCACCAATATTTAGGGTAGGTTTTCCACGTGGCAGTCAAACACCTCGATTTCTTTGGTGTACACTAAGAAGAAACCTCAAATCCCCATCCGCTAATTATTTTTATTTTTATTAATTTTCAATTATTTTCTTGTGTAGTGTCTCAACCACACGCAAAACCACTTGAGTCTTTGTGTGGGCCTTCTAAACACTCAAACACTTCTAACTACTGAATTTAATATAATTATTTTGAGTGTTTTATTTGTTTGGATTCTTGTGTATTAATTTTATATTTACATCAACTTGTGCCTTTGAATATTGACATTATATGCATAATTTTATTTATTTATTCTCGAATTTTGACATAAAAATAAAGTTAAGAATAATGTTAATTTTTTTTGAGGATTTTTATAATATTATTTTAATATTTGATTATATAAAAGGTAATAATTACACGCATTAAAAAAGATTGATATGTATAAAATATTTTATTATCTAATTTCTCTTAAATTAGTTGTGTTTGGTTAATATAAAATATTGAAGAAAGAAAAAATATTAAATTTTTTTATATTTGATTTTACTATAAAAAATATGAAAAAAAACTCAAATATAATTAAAATTATTGAAAAAAAATTATATATTTAAAATTTTTTTAATAATAAAAAATTTAAAATAATATATGAGAATAATTTATTAACTTTAATCCTATTTTTTATTTCCTTCTACTTTTCCTTTTTATTTTCTTTCATCACATTTTCCCCCTAAATAAAACAAAGCCTAAAAATTAAAGTCATTATATATATATATATATATATATATATATATATATATTTTAAATATGAAGATTGAAGTATATGATAATTATGGAGTCATGTTTTATTAACTTATGAAAAAAATTATACTATTAAAATTGTCTCTTTGAAATTATGATTGCAATCTTAATTCCGATTGCAAAAATTGGGGAATAAAAGTTGTAGTTTTGGATGTCTTTGTAAATTTATTAATTAGAATGGTTAAAAAAAAAGGTTGATTTAAAGACTTTAATTACTTAACAAAAATGGATGTAAACTAGTTTAGTGAAAGTTAGTGATATTTATTTTTCATCATCCAAAAATTAAAGAGGGAAGCCCACAATAATATTTTGTTAAAAAATATTCTACTGAAATTACATTCAAAATTATATCTTACACTCCAAACCTATACAATATAATTTAAATTTGTTAATGTTATATTACTATTAAAATGCCAAAGAAAATAAAATATGGTTAAAAACTTATACATTTTAAAATTATTTAATTTTTTTTTATATATTTTGAAGAAGCATTAAAAATAATTTATTAATTTAAATCTATTTTTTATTTTTATTAAATTTGTTGCATTGTAAATCCCAAATCAATTTTGTTGCTTTTGGCTTGGGATGCCAGGGTCAAGCTGCCCAATTAGCTCTGTTGAGATATTAGGAATGCTTTCCTTATATCATTATTTCCTTATATCATTTAGTGTTGAGATATTAGGAATGTTAAGATATTAGGAAAGTTGAGATATTATGAATATTGAGATATTATAAATATTGAGATATTAAGAATATTGAGATATTAGGAATATTGAGATATTAGGAAAGTTGAGATATTAGGATATTAGTTGTTATTTCCTTATATCATTCTTTCCTTGTATCATTCTTTCCCATTCTTGGAATGATGATTACCCTCTATATATACTTTGTATGTGAACAATGAAAGTATGAATGAAAAAAAACTACCATTTATCAATTTGAAGATGGCATTAGAGCCATGGAACTGAAATCCTGGATATTTTGTCGTTATGGTAGTCCGACAACGATCAACCATCCTAAGACAAGCCCTAATATTGATAAGTCAACCTTCAAATGCACTCACTGCAATAAGACTGGTCCCACCAGTCTGGATATCCCACAATTTCAAAGTAACGACTCTTGGTATGACCAGGAAAACAATAAGGAACCGAGGGTTTGAACCATGGACCTTTAGATCATGTTTAGGCTATCAAAACTTTGTTATTAATGATAATAATCGTGATCAACGGAAGAAGAATTCCAAGAAAACCTCGACTGCAACTGTTGCCGAAATAAAAACAGAGGCTAATGTTGCTGAGAAAGCCTCTGCATTGGTAGCCGCTACTGATCATGGTGGTAAGTTTTTTAAATACTTTTACACCTGTTATTAATAGTGCATGGATAATTGATTCTGGTGCTACAGATCATATGACTTTTGATTCTAGACAGGTTTCACCCCTTAGATCTTCCTCACAAAAAATTGTTTCCACAACCAATGGTAACACAACCCCAGTCATTGGGGAAGGATCCTTAACTCTTACTGATACTTTGAATTTGGATTCTGTTTTAGTTGTTCCATCTTTAGATTACAATCTTTTGTCAGTTTCTCAAATCACTGCAGCCTTATCTTGTATTGTCATTTTTTGGCCTGAATTTTGTGTGATTAAGGACATCCAAACAAGACAGACGATTGGTTGTGGTATTAAGCGGGGAAAAATCTATTACTTGGACTTGCAGTCAAATGATTCAAATAAGTTGCAACAAGCCTTGATGACAGATGGATCTGAGGGGAGAAGAAAAAGTCTGAAATTTGGTTGTGGCATCGACGTTTGGGACATGCTTCCTTTGGTTATTTAAAAAAATTGTTTCCAAGTTTGTTTGCAAAGAGTGATATTTCTAGTTTCCGTTGTGATATTTGTGAATTGGCTAAAAGCCATCGTGCTTCGTTTCCGCTAATTTTGAATAAAAGTCCGTTTCCTTTTATGGTTATACATTCTGATGTTTGGGGCCCATCCAAAGTCCCAACTTTGAGTGGCTCACGTTGGTTTATTACTTTTATTGATGATTGTACCAGAATGACATGGTTATGCTTGATGAAGACCAAAGATGAAGTGAACTTGTTGTTTCAAAAATTTCATAAAATGATTGAAACTCAGTACAATGCAAAGGTTCGGGTTCTGCGTAGTGATAATGGTGGAGAATATCAAAGTTCTGATCTTCAAAAGTATTTGGAAGGACATGACATCATTCATCAGACTACTTGTTCCCATACACCCCAGCAAAATGGAGTCGCTGAACAAAAAAATCGACACTTGTTAGAGGTTGTTCGTGCTTCCTTGATAGCAGCAAAAACACCGATATCTTATTGGGGAGAAGCAATCACATCTGTCGCATACTTGATCAATCGGGTACCTTCTAGCTCAATTAACTTTCAAACACCTCTCCAAGCTCTTACTAATGCCGTAGTTGCCCCAACCGTCCCAAATCTACCTCCTCGTGTTTTTGGTTGTGTGGCATTTGTGCATCTACACAAGCACCAACGCACTAAGTTAACTTCCCATGCATTGCAATGTGTGTTTGTTGGATATGCATTGCACAAAAAGGGATATCGATTTTACCATCCTCCAACTCGACAAATGTATGTTACAATGGATGTGGTGTTTCATGAAGATTCGATGTATTTTTCATCTGAGTCTGAACTTCAAGGGGAGTACCATAAGGAAATTCAGACTCTCGATTATGATTATCATATCTCTGAGGAAGATGAATCTGGACAATTTGAACTAGTGAACCAGGAAGCGGGTGAGTTGGATATGAGTGGTCAACAATTTGGGCCCGAAGATGTCTTCATTGAAATACCAAACCAATTGTCATCTGTTGAGGGTGTTCTTAATTTGGAACCTGATCCATTCATGAAACGGTTACCACACCGTCATAATAGAGGTATTCCTAAACCCACATATGAACCTGAATTGTCTACCAAAGTCAAATATCCCATGAGCAACTATGTGTCTAACCATCGTTTGTCTGAATCAAATAAGTCATTTGTAAATCAATTATCTACTGTAGCTATTCCTAACAGTGTGCAGGAAGCCTTAGCTGATCCAAGGTGGAAAGCAGCCATGAATGAAGAGATGAAATCATTGTAGAAGAATGAAACATGGGAACTCGTAGAATGTCCACCGGGAAAGAAGCCAGTTAGGTGTCGTTGGATCTATACTGTGAAGTACAAGGCAAATGGTAGTATTGAACGATTTAAAGCAAGATTGGTAGCAAAAGGGTACACTCAAACTTATGGAATTGACTACACAGAGACATTTGCACCTGTAGCTAAGATCAACACAGTACGAGTATTACTGTCTTTAGCTGCAAACCTAGATTGACCATTACAACAATTCGATGTGAAAAATGCCTTTCTACATGGCGAGTTATCTGAAGAAGTATATATGGATCTTCCACCAGGATGCATGGTGTCAGAAAAACAATGTCAGAAGGTGTGCAAATTGAAGAAGTCATTGTATGGGTTGAAGCAATCCCCGAGAGCATGGTTTGGAAGGTTCACAAAGTCAATGAGAGATTTTGGCTATCGTCAAAGTAATTCAGATCACACTTTGTTCCTAAAAAAGCAACATGGTAAGATTACGACACTCATCGTATATGTGGATGACATGGTAGTTACAGGAAATGATCCCGAAGAAAGAAAAACTCTGCAAAATTATCTATCTAGAGAATTCAAAATGAAAGATCTAGGTCATCTGAAATACTTTCTTGGGATTGAAGTTTCTCGATCAAGTGAAGGAATTTTTCTGTCTCAAAGAAAGTATGCCTTAGATCTTTTACAGGAGACTGGAATGTTGGGATGTCAACTTGTTAATACACCAATAGAAGAAGGTCTGAAATTGTGTGTTGAGCCTAATCAAGTATCAACCGATAAGGGAAGATACCAGAGACTTGTGGGGAGATTAATGTACTTAGCTTATACAAGACCAGATCTTGCTTATGCATTGAGTGTAGTAAGTCAATACATGCATAATCCTGGAGAGCAACATATGAATGCAGTCATGCGTATTTTGAGGTATTTGAAGAATGCTCCTGGGAAGGGAATTTTGTTCGCTAAAAATGTTGATCATCAGAGTATAGAAGTATATACTGATGCTGATTGGGCCGGTGCAGTGGATGATAGGCAATCTACATCTGGTACTTTACCTTTGTAGGTGGTAATCTTGTGACATGGAAAAGTAAGAAGCAGAATGTCGTCGCTCGTTCAAGTGCAGAAGCGGAATTTAGAGGTATGACTCTAGGACTTTGTGAGGCATTATGGCTAAGACTCCTCTTACAAGATTTAGGTTACCTATCTAGGCAACCAATCTGATTGTTTTGTGACAATAAAGCCGCATGTGATATTGCTCATAATCCAGTACAACATGATCGTACAAAGCATGTCAAGGTGGATATATTCTTCATTAAGGAAAAGTTAGATGATAAGATTGTGGAATTGCCTAAGATTCGATCAGAAGATCAATTGGCCGATATCCTTACCAAAGTTGTCTCAAGTCAAGTGTTCTCAAAATTTTTAGACAAGTTGGACATGTGTGACATCTATGCACCAACTTGAAGGGGAGTGTTGAGATATTAGGAATGCTTTCCTTATATCATTTAGTGTTGAGATATTAAGAATGCTAAGATATTAGGAAAGTTGAGATATTATGAATATTGAGATATTAGGAATATTGAGATATTAAGAATATTGAGATATTAAGAATATTGAAATATTAGGAATATTGAGAGGCTTTTTGAGAGTTTCATTATTGCATTCTTTCTTTTTCTTTAATTAGTGGATAGAAAGTGCGATCCTAATTAAGAGGCTTTTTGAGAGTTTCATTATTGCATTCTTTCTTTTTCTTTAATTAGTGGATTTGGTGCATTCTGTGCATACATGGATCATATTAATCATTAAATCATGTCTTGTATTCTTATTTATTTTTTTCGGTCTATGTGTGTGATTTGGTTAACAAAATTTAAATTCAAACCTTCGATTCCAAAAAGAAGGATTTTAAATTCAGATTTGAGGTCAAACCCAAAATACCATGAATCTGTCTTCAACTTAAAAACAAACCCATCAGATTTCTTAAGCAACATGCATGCACATGCACATTTTCATGCAACGTCATATGCGTGAGAACTTTTTAAATGCTAAAAATAATATTTGAAGATGAAAAAAAGTTTTGAACATTATTCAATCATAAGCCATCTACTATCGAAGACCCATGAGAACCAGGTTTTTATTTAAATAAAAATATTATAATTATTTTTATCTCTAATAAAAATATTTTTAAATTATAATTCTCAGTAATAAAATTAAATCATAGATCGACGACATTTATTCATCTTAGATATAATCCAAAATAATAATAATTACTTCTACTTCTACTTCTTTTGTAATTAAAAATCAAAGTTAAGCCATATAAAAAATAACTGTAAGTCCAAATATTTGTCCTCTAACTAATCTTTACCCAAGACAAAATTTTATCTTTTTGGGATGATTGCTAGGAATAGAAAGTTGATATCTATATTCAAAGCTTCTTTGATCATATTTCTAAATATTCAATGTCATTAGGTATTGCCCACCATGACCAAACTTCTGATAACCCAATAAACAAATCAGACCCAAAAAAAAATTGCACATATCATAAATAAATAATCGGACAATTCTTCGTTAGGAACCGTTGTCCATGCAGTCAAGCTCCAAAACAAGTTTCACTACACTAAAAATAGATCTAAAAAGGCCATCACCGAGTCTCATCTAATTCAACACTCATCTATCACTATAAGATCATCAAGATTAGTTTATTAATTAATTACGATCTTTCGGGTGAAAGCAATCTCTAACTGATGGCAATTGGCACAGTTCATCTCCCTCTCACCAACCAAAACTTTTAGACCAGATCTTTCGTTAAGTTCTTGATTAATCAAAGCACATTGCAATTATTTTTTTTGGTTGTTTGTTCCGTCTTTAGATCATGGTTGTTAGTCCTTGTCTCCCTTGAGCCATAGCCGCCTTGGATTCTCATATATATATATATATATATATATATGCATAAATATTTCAAAACTTGAACTTATATTAATAATTAAATTTGGGTTGGACTTGATTTATATGTTGTAAATTTAGGGAGATTTTACGAGTTTTATGTTGAGTTTCTTTAAAAAAATATTATGTTAGATTGTAAAGTTGAAATTAATTTTATTGTGCATTGCTTAAGATGTCCAAAGTCAAACTCTCTATTGAGTTAGTTAGGATTGAGTTGCTCGATAAACTTATGGGAGTTGAACGGAGAGTGCCCCTTGGAATTTATTTATTTATTTTTATATATGTGATGAATAATGAGTTTACCCTATTATATATTTAATTATTTTATGTTTTGATGATTTTCTTTTTTAAATAATGTGATCATAATTGAAAAGTGTTTTTCAAAAGTTCCACTATTGTAGGTATTATCGTTCTTTTTTATTAGTGGATTTTTGAATATTAATAAACTTTGTGAACGTAAAAATCATATTGATTGTCGAATCACGTTAAAAATAATCTTTTTATTTATTTTTCTGATCATATGTCTGCGTGATCTGATTAACATATTAAATTTTAATTTCATTTTAAAAGATCTTTTATAATAGTGTAGCAAGTCAATCCTGTATAAATAATATTGTTTATCAATAAAACGAAAGAGACTTGTACTTCTAATTGATAAAAAAACTATACAAAATATAACTTGGACGGTTAAAACAATTTTTTTTTCAACTTTTTCATTTCTTCGTATATGACTAAACCAAACAAAATCCATACTGATAATCATGAATCACAATTAATAGTACACATCCATTATGAAATAAAAGATGACAAGCCCTTTGAAAAAAAGAGTAAATTATGAACTTTAGTGGCAATAAATTTTGATATAAATTATACTTTTTCCCTTTTAAAAATCACTATGAATTTCCATATTTAGAAATAATATTAAAAGTATAATAATAAAACAAGAGTAAAAGAAAAAGTTATTGCAAGCAGCCAAATAATACTAATAATAATAATAATAATAATAATATTCAAGTGTAGACTTGACCACACTCAAAAGTCAACCGAAATCTCTTTTAGGTGCTCATCATGATTCATATATTGCATTTTGATTGACTCTGAATTTTTTTTTAATTAATTATATTATTGGGATGTAAATTATAATGGTTAAAACTTCATCACATTACAACTACTATGGACTTTTCCAAATTTTACTAATATTAAAATGATCAAATTCACCTTCTTCAACTTAATTTAAACATTAAGAATATATTGATTTTGATGAAAATATTTTTAGATTGTAGTATTTTTTAATAATATTTCTATCATATATGCTTTTACAAAAAAATTAATTAATATTTAGATATAAATATAAAATATTGATTTAATAATTTTCTTTTGATATGTTAACAAGATGATATCAAGAAGAAACACTTTTAAGTGTTATATTAATATGTTAACTAAGATCACTTACATATGTGAGTAGAAAATTAAGAAAAACACAAGATTTTAACGTGGTTTAGTGATCAATATCAACCCTGTGTCCACAGAGTGCACCTATACTCAACAATCCGCTAATAAAAGGAGTACGATGATGAAGCTTTCAAAAAATCCTCTCAATTATGATCACGTTTTATAGAAAACCTTAAAAGCATAATAGGGTTAAATTTATAATGAGACAAATTCATTATTCATCATATAAAAAAAATTCTCTAAAGGACATTGTCCTCTTCAATCTCCGTGAATTGATCGGTTTGTTTGATCCCCCTAAGTTTAACGAGGAGTTCGACTCCCAACATCCCAAACGAAGTGTAATAAAATTGATTATAATAACAGTCCAACACCATAATCGCTTAAAATGAATTTATGATTTTTTAAAGTTTTGCCAAATGATAACTTTTAAAACAAAATTGTTTTTAAGTATTGTAAAGTATTTTTAATTCTTTTTTAATCACTCAATGGTACTATTAACTTTTACTTTTCTTGGTATTTGATTTATTTATTTATTCTAAGTATTTGTTGGGTTTTCAAAGATAATAAAGTTGGTTGGATTTTAGTTGACCCAAAAAGAGTATGAGTAGGGAATTCAGAGTTTCCTTCCTAATTATAAAATAAGATGGAATGGGTTTGAACAAAAGTGAATCTCATTGAAAATGGAGGCATAATTCAAATACATAAATAAATAAATTACATGTTGGTTTGTGAAGTCAAAAGTATAAATTGGTTCTTTCATTATTAAAAATGTAAAAATAAATAAGTTTGTTTTTTTATTGTTAAAAGCATTTTCATTAAAAAAAAAAACATTTTTCCTTCCTTTTTCTTTTTGGTAAATATGACATGAGTTATAGAAATAAATATGATATTTAAAAAAATTTAATTAAATAAAATTTGCTTTCCTCAAAGGAGTCTCCATGTCTATCTCAAATATAGATAAATTATGTTGGAAATTAAAACCACACTTCACAAATTCTATTTCAATGGTTCATAAAGTTTATTTCACTTCTAAATGCTATTTTTAACATTTAAAAGATTTTTTCATACGAAGGTTGAATATGTCAAATTATTTTTCTCAATTGTTTAAAAAAATACTGACTTAATATAAACTCACTCAATTTTCAAAAATTTAATCTACAAATCATTTAAACCTGAGTTGCCATGGGTACCAAAGGGACTATCAAAAAGGTAAATCAATCAAATGATGAAAAATATATAAGCAAGGTCTTATTGTTTCTTATCTTATATATAGTCTTATTACTTTATATCTTAATTTTATTATTTTGTGTATTGGTCTCATTTATTTATATATATTTTTTAATTTTTATTTAACAATTTAAATTTTATCATATGCTTTAATCGAGCCAAATTTAAAAGATGAATGAGATCCATACCATGGATTTTCCCTCTAAAATATGGGATGATTTTTACCAATATTATTGAGCCAGCCTTGTCCTTGACTAAACCAAGTGGTGGACAACCCACAAATGACATCATTTCTACAATAGTCAATGTGGGAGTTAAAAGGATAGTAGAGTTTGCTTGGTCTTTTTCTTGTATCTTACCTCATTGTTTGCTTTTGCAAGCCACTTCTAATTTTTGATCATTCACAAATCTCTTCGACAACAAACTAACTAACAAGTAGAAAATGCATGATTTTCTTGTAACTTTTGCTTTCCTTGGATGGGGTCCTTGGAGTTGGACTTCCTTTCATTCCCTTTACCCAATTCAAAGTTTCCCTCAAATATTCTTTTTTATATTAATATGTGGGAGAAGGGGAGGTTATATTTGTTTGAAGATTAGGCCAAGGAGATTAGTATTAAAAGAATAGGAGATTTCACTATATTTGGGTTCTAGGATTGGAAAGTCATAGCTTCTTTTACCCTAAGAAGTTGGTTAATTAAAAGACAAGATTTAGCTTTGAAAAAAGATTTTTAAGTCATTGATCTTAATTTTATAAGTCGAAAGTTCTTTTTTAAGTTTAACAAAGTTCTTATATTTATTTAATTAATTTTATTAAAAAAGGTTATGAGTTTTTTTTTAAACATCACATAGAAGAAAAAAATATATAATTTTTTCATAAAAACTCTACTTTTTCTTTTGGCAAAAGTTATTTTATGTTTAGTGAAAATTTTAGAAGAACTGTATCCTGGTTTGAAAATTATGACTTTGACTTCCACTAAAGTTTTTATTTTAGAAAAAAAAAAAAAAAGCTATAGTAACCAAAGCCTTCAATAAAATTAAAAATGAAAGAAAATAAAATTTTATTTCAAATTCAATAATTTTTTCTTAATTATTTTTACAAATTTACTTTTTGTTTTTTGTTTTTATATAAATATATGAAATTTTAAATAAATTTTGTTATATTTAATTGTCTTTCATAATTTTTAAGATAAACCTAATAAAGAATTTGAATTCCTTCATTTTCTCCCTTTTCCCTAATATTTTCATTGATTTAACTAAGACTATGTTTGATTTTAGAAAATTTGAAGGAAAATGTAGGGGAAAGAAAATGGAGAGGAAAAACAGAAGGAAAGAAAAAGTAAAAGAAAATAAAAATAATTTTTTATTTTTTTTTATTTTTATGTTCCTTCAAACTCATTTCACTAATTTTAATTCACTAATATAAAGATTAAATAATTTGAAGATGCATAAATTTTTTACTAATTTTAATTATATTTGAATTTTTTTTTGGTGTTTTTCATAAGACAACCAAACATACAAAAATAATTTTCTTTGATATATTTTTTTTCTTTCCTTAGTACTTTTTGAAAACCAAACATAACCTTATAACTTTTTAAGATTTTATGGAAAATGCCTTAAAAAAATTATGTATATATAAATAATATGGAAATCCAAAGAAATTGATAATAGGTAGTTTTAATTACCATTTTTATAAGCCCAAAAAATGTGATTTTTTGAGGTTCACTTAAATCAACATCACTAATGAAAATTAACTTTTATCGCATAATGTTTTATTGTATTTTCTTTGGTGAATGACAAAGAGTTTCTAATACGTTTTCAAGAAAAGATTGGTCATTAGCTATAACAAGTAATCAATAATCACAAATTAAGGTCATTTCTCCAAGTAATTAACGTAGATAGATATCGTTACGTAACGTAAAACCTATGATTAAAGAGTAGTTTACTTAAACATAAGTGACATTTTGGGAGGGGTGAAATTCAATTCAAGCAAACTAATCCTCCATTTTTATGCATATTTGCATGTGTAGTTGCCATTGATAGATGCTCAAGTTTGCCGGTTTTTAAGTTTGCTTCAATGGATAAGTAGGAAAAAAGTTGATATTATAACAAAGCTCCTTTTTATCTAAATTGCCCATTTGTAGTTGAGAAAGGTATAGTTAAAAATGGTAAATTTTATTGTATGAAGTGATTCTATATATTTTATTTTGTTAATATTGTTATATATATGTATATATTTTGCTTTGGGTGCATTGGCATTAGGGTAAGACTTAGGACATTGTTCTTTTACCATTTTCCTTTGATTATAATAATGTTTTTTATGATGTGAAATTATTGTGTTGATTAAGCTTTTCAAGTCATCTAATATAATAAGACAATGATAGGTTTTTCCACTGGCTTTTTTAATTGGTGTGTTAGTAGAAATGATTGAGGTATGAAATAAAGATGGTAAAATATGTAGAAAAAAAAAAAATAGTGTGAGAAAAGTTACATTGTGAATTTTTTTATTTGAAAAAAATCTTTAAGTGGGAAAGGAAAAATTAGAAGAAAATAAAATTAGATTTTTTCTTTGTTTCTATTCCTCCATGAGGAAAAATAAATAAGATGAAGGAAAAAAAAATAGGATGAAAATTATTTAGAAACTTATAAAATTTCAAGTTCTTCATTTTTAAGAAAAAAAAGTGAAAAGTAAGTTGAAAAAAATGTAAGAAAAATATTAAGTTTAAATATATTTCTTATTTTCTTTTAACTTCTTCCTTTCTTTCTCTCTGTCTATATATATTATTAGGTTAATGATTATTCTAATCAAGTTTTAATGATTACAAAATAAGGTTAAGATTCCTAATGGTTCAAGTCGAGTTAATTATTTTAGGTATTCTTGAAAATTTGAAAAAAGTTCAAGCAAATAAAGAAAATTAATACCTTGAGGACTTGAGCTTTTTAAAAACTTAAGAAGTTCTAGGATTGTTCGTAAGTTTGATTCTTGTTGGTGCATTTGAGTTATGAATTTTTTATGTACTAGAAATTTCAAAAATAATCTCTCATTAAACTTAAATAGGTCACATTTTCTTAAAATTAGATGATTTCATGATTTTGATGAAATCCTAACCCTAATTCTTCTTAAACTCGCTTTAAAGGGTTATTTGAAATTGAACACATGTTACCCAAGGTTCCTAACCTTGATTTGGAGTCATTTATACACTTTATAGTGTAATCGATTGAGGCAGGGGAAAGACCGATTGAGTCAATTATGCTTGATCTGTTGGGGTGCTTTTTGTATATTCTCTTGTATTTAGTAATGTGTTTGAACTAGTTGCTCAACTGGTTGTGGTCTTAAACCTCAACGGTTAGTGAATTGGTCAAATCGATTGACCAAGCGATAGTTTGTTTTTTTTTTTAGGGTTTTGAGGATTTTGAACTGAAAACATATAAATTGAAGTGTTTAAGAACATTTATGTATATAAGACTCACTACATTCAAATTGCTAAACTAACTTTTTCTCTTATTCAAAACTCTTACAAATGCATTTATTCTTATCCTTCCTAGTTTTACTTGTTATACTAGGATTGGAGAATTCATTTTATAAGTGGTGTTTTTAAGTTAGATAGATCACTTGAAGTATTTGTAAAGGTTCATTGGAACCTGGGAATCCGAGAGTGCATACTAAAGGCTTGAGGTTCACGCTTTAAAGTTAGTAAAACTCTCACTCGATTAAGAGTTGAGGAAAGTGGACGTAAAAAACAAATGAAATAAAAATACATATCTAATTCAATTTAGTAATTAAACTCATGGAATCTCATCCACACTATAAGAACTATTATCACGAGCCCAAAATGATGATTACGTCTTAAATATTTACATCTGAAGAGAAAGAAAATGGGAAAGAAGAAGTGTAGGGTATGTTTGTTGACTATTTTTAAAAGTAGTTTTTTATTTCATGGGGAAAAAAGAAAAGAAAATATGTTTAGAAATCAAAAGAAATAAAACTAACTTTTGTTCTTAAAAATAAAAAATAAGATGTTTTCAAAGTTGTTTTTTTTAAGGGTTGTTTAAAAAATAATTACACAAATATAAAAAATGATTAAAAATGAATTATTATAAAAAAAAGTTTAAAAAATGTTTTAAAAGATAAATAATAGGTTAAAAATATTTTAAGTTTTCAAAAAAACTTTTATTTTACAAAGCATCGGGGAAATCATTTTCAATTTTATTCTTAAAAACTATTTTTATTTGGAAATACCCTGTCCTAAAATGATCTTGTGTGCTGTCAAATGCCTCGATATTGGGCTCAACCAAACAAGTCCATTGAGAGCCCGAGCCCAAGCCCAAACCCAAATAAAATAACAATAAAGCCCATCTCAATGTCTCAAATTAGTTCCAGTCCAAACCCAAGATAGCAAAAGAAATAGAGTAAAAACCCAGAGCTCATATGAATGTAAACTCAAAGCCCAATCATCTTAATCCCAAATACAATTATCAGATATCATCTGAGCCCAAAGCCATATGAAAATCAAACTAAGCCCAAAAATAATGCAATTTAGACCCAAGCCCTACATCAACCAGCAAACTCAAATCAAATAACCGAAGCCCAATTCAATTAAATCTTTTCAACCTACCAGGCATTTACCGACGTTGGAATTTCTTTTTAAGTCATAAAAACCGTGGCTAGTAAAAAACATAAAATTGTAATTTGAATTTTTTTTTTCAAACATCAAATTGTAGTTAGTAAAATCTTAAATACTGTAATCATTAATTATGATCTTAAGTTTATATTTAAAACCATAGTTGAAAACTACAATTTTAACTATTTTTAAAAATATTTAAAACCTTAGTTGGTTAAAGCATAATTGACAATTATTGTTTTGATTATTTTTAAAAATATTAAAAATTGTAGTTATCAATTATGGTCTTATGACATGAACCAGAAGCAGTAGTTTAAAAATTATTTTAGGATGGAATTTATTCTACGGATTTTTGTTTCAAATAAATTATTTTTTGCCCAAAACTTGCCAATCCCACTCTTAAATAATCTAACCCATGATATAACTAAAGCCTAGGATTCATTAAAAAAAAAAAGAAAAGAAAATCCAATATGCAAACAGGCCTAAATTACCCCCCTTTGCAGTTAAAAATGGTAAATTTTGTTGATGAAGTGATTCTATATGTTTTTATTTTTATTTTATTTTATTATTATTGTTATATATATATACTTTTGGTGCATTTACGTGAGGGTAGGACATAGGACATTGCCCTTTTACTATTTTCCTTTGAACACAATAATCTAATAATATTAATTTGTTCAATGAACATTAAAAGAATTAAAATATATATTTTAAATATCTTATTATTTGTTTTTAAAAATAAAAAATTATTTTATATTTTTTAGTTATCAAACATGCTTTTTCGTCTTTTTTTTTCTTGAAGAATTAAAAGGTATTTTAAAAACAGTTACCAAACAAACCATTACATGATAGACACACTACAAACACCCAAAAATCATATAACATCGACATAATCAAACCAGAATGAGCCATAATGCAGAAATACTGGGCTGCGTTGGACACATATTCCATGGCCGAACCTGACACGACCCAAACATACAAAAGGGATCCGACGTTGGGCTTGACTTGGGTTGGGTTCATGTATTGTAACGTCAACGCAACCCATGTGGGTTAGGCTTGGAATGGTCACTTCTGCTTTGCTTAGTGAGAAGAAAAATTGTTTGATGAATCATTATTGCGACCTATATATTATTCGTTTTCATGGAAACTAAAACCCCGTTCTTCTTGGAATTTTGATTTCCCCTTATATAATATTATTATTTACCTTTATTTTTATTTAATATACCAAATGAATCTTAAATATTAAAGAAACGCTTTTTTTTTTTTTTTTTTCTAATTATGAAGTGAGTTTCTCTTTTTTTCTATAAAAAAGAAAAATTACGATGTAACTCTATTTGAAAGTGAAGAATAATAGTTCTTGTTCCAATTTCTTGTACATGAGTCTTTAGAAATTTGTAAATGACAAAAAAATATTTTTTATTTACATTTTGAAACCAATAGAGTAAGTCCACGTGTTGCAAAAAACTACAACAAAGAATAATAGTAAGATGAATAAAATAAGAGAATGGGATTAAAAAAAAAAAGTAATTTATTTAGTATGGTCTAACACTTACATCCAAAGGTTAAAACACCTATTATTTAGTTTGATCCCCATCCCGACTCCGTCCCGTTTATTTAAAATAATTTTTATTTTCGTCCCATTTAAAAAATTAAATCAGTGGGACGGGTACATACCCGCCTTGCCCCGCTTACTCTGTTTAACTTTTTTTTTGAATTTTAATTTTTTTTTTAAATTACTTTTAAAATTTTTAATTACTTTAAAATAAATATATTTTATAAATAATTAAATTATTATATTTTAATAACTTATTTTATTAAAAATATTTTTTTATTATTTATATATTAAAAATAGTAAAATAAAAATTAAATTAAATTAAATTTAAAATTTAAATTAAATTAATTTTATATATAATGGGCGAGGCCAGGACGGGACGGGTACCTTGCCCATTGTTATCCCTATTTATATTTCTGGTCTTTTATACTAAATTTTGTCTTGAATAATTTTTTTTGTCTTATTAGTATTACCTTGTAACGTACAAATACCTGTCAAATGATTGTATCCGACATATCCTACAACTCTTTTCCTATCCCACTTCGTACAACTCTTTTCCTTCCGTGATCATTGTATCCGACATATCCTACAACTCTTTTTCTATCCGACATCCCACAAATGCTTTCTCATTAGCAAAAGAAGTGGGTGTGGTATGATAATTAGTCAGGGTCACCCAATTAATTGTGCTGGGAATTGTCATGATCTTACAGCAAATTAATCTAACTCCAAGGTTGAATCATGTGATTGCGGGATGGTACTTAAAAGAGTTGAATCACTTACTTGGGATACCCGTCATAAGTTCATCAAACCATTCAAATGGTGGGGTTGTAGTTAAATTAAGAAGATTGGAGATGATGATCAGAGGATCTGGTATACCCGTCAAATACATGTGGGCTCATTATCCACGCATTAGAGACCTAGAAATGAACCATTATTATTGTGTAGAAAGGGGACTAAAGTACCCCTCAACATAACACAAAACACCGGTTTATTATAATATTCATAACCATGGAGAAGATGAAGTTGATGCGATTTAGCGTACAAATCAAACACTCATCATAGCCCAATACATACTCATTATCTCTACGAACCCAATCTAGAAATGAAGCGTTATTTTGTGTTGAAAGGGCCTAAGTACCCTATCAACACGATCACACAAACCAGAGTCTTAATTTATTATGTTATATGATCCATGAGCATGGAGGAGATCGATGTAGGCATGCATGTACTAATTAAATATACTATCGACTGAAATGTCTTCTGGACGGAAGCAGTCACTAAATATACTAGCGAGTGGAATGTCTTGTTGGTCCTCCATAGCCTGCTGGTAATGGAAACTGGGTGTTTGAGGAGGAAGAGGAGGAAGAGAAGTGAGAATTAGCTCATCATCTGTTGGATGGAAGCCATGTCCATGCCGAGGATTCCATGCAAAGCTGGCATCTGAGTGCAACTTGCGGACTTCATCCCTGGGATCATTCAAAGCACAAGTCAACAAATCAGCAGTGTCAAGAAGCTGGTGCCATGGTGCCTGAGTGACAAGGCTCGGAGTCTCCTTTTTTGAAAGCTTCTTCTTCAGATGGTTATTCCAGAAATTCTTGATCCCAGTATCCGTTCTCCCTGGCAGGTGCTTTGCAATAGTTGCCCACCTGAAAAGCCAACACAAGTTAGATTAAGTACCCTAAACCCTAATAGCTAGAAAAATGATGAACAAAATGAGGATGACTCTGATTACTTATTGCCATGCTGCTTTTGGAGTTCGATAATGGTGGCTTCTTCCTCTTCAGAGAAGGGCTTTTGGTTGATACCAGTTTTCAGTTTGCTGTTCCACCTTAGCCTACAACTCTTCGGACTCCTGCTCAGGCCTGCACGCGTTGGGACATTTTTCCAGGAGCTAGTCTCACCATGTCTCTCCATATATTCAGCAAGTCTCTTGTTTTCATCTGGTGACCATCGAACTCTCTCCTGACCTTTCTGCTTCTGTGCTCTTCCCCTCATCGAAATTTCCCTGCAAATTAAGCTGGAAGAAAACCCCGTAAATTTTCCATGCTGAACATTACAAACAAATCAATAAAGAATCATTGAAATTTGAGACCTTGAAGATATAAGCGGGCACATGACACTGCTCTAACACAAACTTGTTCTTTATAGTGGGGGGATTTCTGATGTGGTTCTGCAATACCCAAAAACCACGGGAGATAAACTGGAGGATGGTGGGAGATAAAACTGATGTAGATTGTTGCTCCACACGCGATGTACGACCCTGAGAAATAAACTGATGTAGGGGGAGATAAACTGGAGGATGGTGGGAGATAAAACTGATGAAGACGATTGTTGCCCCACACTCGATGTAGGACCCTGAGAAATAAACTGATGTAGGGGGGAGATAAACTAAATAAACTGATGTAGGGGGGAGATAAACTGATGTAGACGATGGTTCATCGAAAGTTGACCCATAAGTTATCACCCTCCTTCTCTCTCTCCTGTGTGGTGTATCATATATGATTTCATTATTATGTACTTTAGTCAATTTATTTCAAACTTATTCTCGTTTATTTCATTAACTTAAACATCCAAATGATTAAGCAAACGTTAACTAATCTTTTGTCATCTTAACCACCCTGAAAATACTCTACATTTCTTCAAAACTTCACCTTTTTACTTTGATTTTCTTGGTCAAGTTCTTCCTTACTACACTTTTGCATTTTCCTATTTTCACTATTAGTCCTATGCTCTCAAAAGTCCTCTTCAAGTGAGTTTTGATCTATTTTTCTAGGTCAGCGAAACATATTTGAAAAAAATAAAATGAAAATAAACAAGTATAAAATTATATTTAATTGCCACAATGGAGCATAACTTCAAAAATTAATGTCCAAATATATGTTGGCTACAATTTGTTTAAAATTATATTTAATTACCACAATGGAGTATAAAATTATATGTTGGCTACAAATTGTTTAAAATTATTTGCACTAAAATTAAAAATATAAAGTAAACACATGCCAAATTAAAGATGAAAAAAAAAACAAAAAAACCATTTTAACGATCAAACAAGATTTTGTTACAAATGTTACGAACCTTTTAAGTGTTGTTATGATGATAATGATTTGCATATGATATTGGATAATATAATTTAAATAAAATAAAAGGCAATAAATAAAAAGGAAAAACTATAGGTAAGCGATGATAATAATGAATTAAGCAAACTATATGTAAAATGCAAAAATAAATAGAGCCATTATTGAGTATGAAGATGCATATGCAGGTGAGGGAAGATGGTGGAATGGGCAGGAGGGTGAGTAGAATTCTCCAGCCTATAATTAATGATGCTTGCCTTGTGTTTCTACCTGCATTCTTTCTTTTAAGGACATAGTCAAAGACTCAAGAGACAGCACATACAATAAAAGTGACCCGCGTTGAAGATAGGGTTGATCACGAAGAGGAGCAAGCTGGGGCCCTTACCATGCGAATTCCTAGAGGAGAGGATGGTGACCGCCACTGTTGAGGCGAACCCTACCGATCCCCTTGGCTTGGAGCCCGCGTTATCAAATGTCAAATTAAACAATCTCCCTAATGGAATATTAATATGCATGCATGAGAATGATATTGTCTCTCAGTACTGCAAGATATGTGCAAGGTGAATAGTCTGCCTCAGAATTGATTACAAAATATTGGTGGGAGATTGGTGTAGTGTAATGTAGTAAGCTTTCTCATTAGCAAAGAAGTGGGTGTGGTGTGACAATTAGTCAAGCTCACCCAATTAATTGTGCTGTAATTGTCATGATCTTATAGCAAATTAATCTAACTCCAAGGTTGAATGATCTGATTGTGGTTTACTACTGAAAAGAGTTGAATCATGACTCAATTAGTACAGTTGTTATAAGTTGCATAAAACTATTCAAATGGTATTGGTGTTAACATGCAGTTAAATAGACGAGGGGCTGAATCCTCATTATCTCTGTGAAAGCAACCTAGAAATGAACCATTACTTTGTGTAGGAAAAGGACTAATTAAGCACCCCTCAACATAACATTCGTGACCATGGAGAAGATCACAAACCATACACTATAAGAACTATTATTACAAGTCCAAAATGATGATCACATCTCAAATATTTACAACATGCGAAGAGAAAGAAAACGGGAAAGAGGAAGTATAGGGTATGTTTGTTGACTATTTTTAAAAGTAGTTTTATTTTATCCAAAAAAACATAGAAAACATGTTTAGAAATCAAAAGATGTAAAATAATTTTTTGTTCTTAAATATAAAATAATAAAAGTTTAAAAAATGTTTTAAAAGATAAAAAATAGGTTTAAAATATTTTAAATTTTTGAAAAAACTTCTATTTTACAAAGCATCGAAGAATCATTTTCAATTTTATTCTCAAAAATTATTTTTCATAACTGATTTGGAAATAGCCAGTCCTAAAATGATCTCGTGTGCTCCCAAATGCCTTCGATATTGGGCTCAACCAAACAAGTCCATTGAGAGCCCGAGCCCAAACCCAAATAAAATAAAAATAAAGCACATCTCAATGTCTCAAATTAGTCCCAGTCCAAACCCAAGATAACAAAAGAAATAGAATAAAAGCTCAGAGCCCATACGACTGTCAACTCAGAGCCCAATCATCTAAATCCCAAATGCAATCATCGAATATCATTTGAGCCCAAAGCCATATGAAAATCAAACTAAGCCCTCAATTTTATTTAATTTTTTTGGAAAAATGGAATGCTTTTGGAATGGAGGCCAGACACATGAATAATGAAAATGACCAACGGTGACTGTCAAACTTGACATGCATGTGATGCCACAAAATGGATTCTAGGTCTAATATGCCAAAAAGCATAACATCAAACAATGATTTACTCAACTTATGCTATGAAATATCATCTTTGAAATAGTAGAAGTACATCTCATCTATGATACAAATTGATCAACCTATAATCTTCTAGAAATTTAACAAGTGATTATAGTGGATAATAATATCACACATAATACATTTTTTTTTTTTTTAAAAAAGACATTTCATTATTGTTTTAAACTTTTCATAATTTTCTAGAACCCAATATACTAATATGCAGTTATAAGGAAACAAATATTTTTTAATCATAAAATTTTTAGAATTATAAATATTTTATTTTTTTTTATGATATGATCATACTAAGCTTCAAAATTTCTTATGATATGAATAGTAGATATTAAAACATAAATAATTTATATCAAAGTTATTTGTTTTAATAAATACTCAATATTAAAAAAAAATGTGCTACTTCAAGATAAACATCTAATTTTATGAGAGTTGTTTTTTTCACAAACAATTTAAATGTAAATTAATTTTTGAAAATAAATTAAATAGTAGATATTGAAATATAAATAATTTACATGCAAGTTGTTTTTTTTTTTTTAAAAGGATAACTTTTTTTAGAACATAATTTTTTTTAATATATAAATACTCAATTTTACTAAGGCAATGTTTGGTTCCCAAAAAATACGAGGGAAAATGCAAGGGAAAAAAATAAAGAGGAAAAATAGAAGGAAAAAAAAGGGGAATGAAAATAAAAAAAATAGATTTATTTACTTATTAAAAGTTTTTAGATTTTGTGGAAATGGAAACTTTAATTCAAACAATGTTAGTTCAAGAACATAAAAATAAAACAATTTATACAAAAGTATACGAGGTTTTAATATAATTTGACCAACTATGCCTACATCGATGGATGTAAAAGAATTATTTCATTATATTATAAAAAATATTATAAAGGATAAAAATCAAATATAACTATTACATTTCCGAAACATCTTATATTTCCCCGCTCCCCATATCTACACCATGAATCACGAGTCCCCTCCTTATATCTCTCATTTTTCCTCGCATCTTTATGTATTTCACATAGTCTTTGCAAGTCTATCTTCATCTCATAACTTTTTCCTCTAAATGTTTGTGGAGATATTCATAATAATTTTCTTTATATTAATTAAGAATTTGAGACACTTTCTAATAATAATTTCCATTACATCAAATTCCATTAAATTAATATTTCATATCAGGATACACTTTTTTTTATATCACTTTTGATGATACATGCATTTTAACTATAAATTTAAGTATTAATGGGTTTACTATTTGAGTTTTTAATTGTTTTTAAACAATTACTAATATTATTCATAAATCTACCACATTGAATATTATTTGATTTGAAGTTTATTTTCCTAATAAAAAAAATTAGAAAAATATGATTCTATACAAAAGTGAAACAATAGTCATTATAGATTAATTTTTGTCCATAAATATTAATATTAATTGAATTATTATTTAAATTTTAAGTTATTTTTAAAAATACTAAACTTGTCAATAAATCTAGCATATTAAACTTTGTTTGATTTGGAGTTTGTTTGTCTAATGAAAAAATTTGTAAAAATATGATATGTAAAGAAATAAAATCTATATGTATCAAAGTTTAAATTTGAACCGGTGGATGTGAATGTACCTTTAAACGTTTAAAATAAAAATAAAAATAAAAATAAAAACCAAAAAAGCTAGGTATAAAAATATAAACAAATATGGTAAGGCTAAAAACAAATGAGACTTGAAAGTATACCCACTAAATGATGATGCTATTTTTATACCATACGGAAAAACACACCATGTGACATAGTGGGACCGTTTTCTTTCGGTTTAGATTCACCATAACCCAAAAATGGGTATGGCAATGTGCTGTCCTGACATTCCCGTCTGCAACCATATTGTACCATCAGTACTTCTAACGATCACTGCATTAACAAAAACTGAAACACCTGATACTGCCGACATCCATCCCCTCAAAAATAGAAACTTTGATATTGTTTGAAAAGTATGTTCAAAAACAATTTTGAAAATACTTCTTGGAAACTGTTTTGTCCTCTAAAACAATTTCGGGGTTTAGGAATATAAAATGTTGTTACTTTTTATTTTTTTATTTTTTATGTTTTAAAAATAATTTTTCTATGTAATATTTTATTTTTAATTATTCTTTTTTATTTATATAATTATTTTTTAAAATAGCCCCTAAAAAATAAATAAAAATATTTTAGGATCTTTTTGTAATTATTTTTAAAAATAATTCTAAAAATAGTTTTTAAAATTTGTTCTCTAATTTTTATATAACAAAAATCTTTAAAAAAATTTAAAATATTTTAAACTTTTTAAAAAATTTTTAAATACATTTTAAAAATAATTTTTATATTTTCTGTTTTATTTTTAATCATTTTATACTTTTGTATAATTATTTTTTAAATTGGTCTTTGAAAAACAAACAAAATAAAATTAAAAGATGTTAAAAATTAAAATACCATGTTTTTTATTTTTAAAAACATAAAACGAAAAAGAGAATAATTTTTAATTATTCAATGTGTTTTTTATGTTTTTTTTTTAAAACAAAAAACTGGAGTAAAAAAATAGTTCGCCATTAAAGTTATTGCTTTTTGGTTTTAAAATGTATTTTCTCATTTGTTTTTATTTTTCTTTTTGAAGAATGGAAAAATGTTCGAAAAACGGTTACTGCCTAAAGTGTCAAAAAGAAAAGAGTGTGTTAAATATCATTGATCAATGATGAGCCCACTAGAAATACAAGCTAGAAAAGGCAATAACGAAACTTTATGTTTGAGCTGCGGATCCCAAAATACAAGAGATTTTAAACCCCAAATTTTCCAATTTCAAGAAACATATGTGAAAAATTATTAGATTTTCGTGCACTTTGTGCTGATTGGGTTTTTTATACCCACTATGCCCTTCCCTATCCTCCAAGTTGCTTTCCACATTAAAAGCCAAGACAAAAAAAAAAAACAAAAACAAACAAACAAAACAAAAACACTCTCCTACCCGACACCCTACCAGAAGTTCCAAAACACAAGAGCAAACAAAACAAAAACTCTGTCCATCTGCTTCATCTTCCATGGACATTGAACCTTGAAACTAAATCCTAACCTTCTTTGTTTTCTTCTCATTTTAAAAAATCAAAGCACCCTAACCATTTTTATCTTCATTTCATCTAGGAAAACCGAAACACCCTAACCTCCTCTCATTCTGAAACCTCTCTACCTCATTTTCCTCTGATTCCAAAAAACCCCAAAAGCCCTAACTTATTACTCTCATTCGAAAAAATGAAAATCCACCGTTGGCAACGACTCCCACCTCATCCTCTGAAAACCTGAAACTTAAGGTAAGTGCTCTCTGTCTTGAGTTCTTTGTTTCGTTAGAAAATAGTAGTAACAAATTTCTTAAAGGATTTTGTTTTTACTCTTTTGTGGTTTTTTTTTTTCATTACCAAGGTTGAGATATTTTTCCACTAAAGGATTTGTTTGATCAAGTTTTGTAATTTTGTATAGTTTGAAAAAGAGTATGATTTACATTGAGTCTAAATGTTGTTTTGGGGGGTTTGGGGTTGGCTAGCGGTCATAATGAAATATTTGAATGAAATGTTTTTGGGAGGAATTTTTTTAGTTGTTAGACAAAAATAAAATTAATAAACTTAAATTTTTTTATTGGAAAATGATTTTAATTTATTATCTAAAAAAATGCCGCTCAATTCTTTCAATCTTGTTTACAAAAATAATTTTAATTTTGTTTATACATGATAACTTTAGTTTTATTTTTAGAGCTAATGATTTAAAATTTTATAAATAGGCATTCAAGGCCACATCAAGTTTGGGAATTGGCTTTGATAATGGGTTCTTTCTATTTTAAAACGTGTTTAAATGATTAAAACACTTACTACCCGAGAAAGTTAAAATTAAGGTAGAGCAAAATCAGCTAAAAAAAATCCAATGGACTATGATTTTAAGTTTTTAACCCAACAGGGATGAACTTTAAAGAGAAATCTTCCCGGACCCACCACAAAGAAACGTGTGACTTGATAATATGTGGTACTGCAATCGCAAGAATAGGAAAAACAAGTGAGGTTGTGTCCTTAGTTATGATTAATTTGGCAATCCCATGAATGGATGAACAAAGAAATGAGGTCGTGTACTTGGTTATAATTAATTTCGCCATCCAAGTTGTGTCCTTAGTTATGATTAATAGAGCAATAGAAGTGAGGTTGTGTGCTTAGCAATGCTTAATTTCATTGTCCTGCTCAGAAAACACCAAACTTCGCCCTGGTGTCTGCCGGCCATCCGACAGGTATGGTATCCATGAGTAGTTTAGGTTTTAATTTTGTATATTTCCTTCAAAATGGATGGTTAGAAATCCAAACGTGGGAATTGTTTGACACCTTTCTCTCTCCGCAGACCTCTTTTATGGAAAAGAAAAAGACTCTTCAATGGTTGGCAAAGACTACTTGTCTATTTCCTACTTTTTAAATCTAAGACAATTCTATGCCTCACCGATGAACAGAAACAGGGAGAAGATGGCAATTTCATCCGTGAGTACAATAGGTCAACCATCATATTAATGGGTCTAATCCTTCCGATAAGTTCTGCCCAAGGATGAAAATATCGGTAATTACAGATATATCGGTATTTCGATTTTACGGATATATCGATGGATATTTTGACATAAAATATCGGTAGACCTAAAATTGATCAAAACTTATAAAAATATAAAATAAAACTTTTAGAAATGAAATTAAATTACAATAGACATTTTAAAGTTATTTTATTAAATAAATTATATATATATAAAATATTGTACGTGTCAATAAAAATATAAATTTGATAAGTGTATATTGATTATTAAATTATATTAAATATTATTTGATCATTATATTGTGATATTTGATTATAATATATTTCAATGGATATTTTAACACAAAATATCCGTAAACCTAAAATTAATCAAAACTTATAAAAATATAAAATAAAACTTTTAGAAATGAAATTAAAAACATAATAGACATTTTAAAGTTATTTTTTCGAATAAATTTATATATATATATATATATATATATATATATATATATATATAATATTGTACATGTTAATAAAAAATATAAATTTGATAAGTGTATATTGATTATTGAATTATATAAAATATTATTTTATGATAATATTGTGATTATAATATGTTTAATTTTAAAATATATTTAATATTAAAATTATGATATATTATAAAATAAATGATGATAAATGTATAAAATTTTAATATATTAATAATATTAAAAACACTATGAATAAAATTATGATATATTTTTACTAATCAATTAAATGAAAAATTTTCATTTAATTATAAAATAGTTATAATTAATTTGTTATTTAAAGTGTTTTTTTTTAATATTTTATTTATATACTAAGTTTTGATATATATTTATTTAGTGTGTATTATTTATGAAAGGGCACATTTGCCCTAATGGAACTGAGGATGCACTGTGAACCTTTTGTAAAAAAAAAAGGCTCAATTTTGAGCTTTGACCTTTGACCGTATGTGTCGACCAATCGTTGACCAGGCGATATATCCTTGTTATATGTCGTGTCGGCACCCACCGACACGCCGAAATATCGCCTAATTTCGGCGATATTTTCTTCCTTGAGCTTCAAATTAAGGAGACCAATTTCTGGTGACTTGTTCAGTTGGCATGAACGCGTTCTCCACTGAGGCTGAGACCGGTCCAGAAATCCAAGGCTCAAAGTAATCCCCGGTGCTACTTTGTGGGTCAGGAATATTCTGATGATCAATACCTCTCCCAATTAGCTTATTCTTCAAATGGTGTTTCCAGCGGTTCTTGAGAGCATTATCGGTTCGCCCTGGAAGATGAGTTGCTATAAATGCCCAGCTGCAACACAACACATGAACCAACTCCTAGCTCAAACTCAAACTGACCACATTGTCATATCATAATGGATCATTCTCATTAACTACCTATTCCCATGACTTGAATGGAGGCGGATGATGGTTTCGTCTTCCTCTTGGAGAAGTTCCCTCTCTTGACATTAGGATCCAGGTGGTTTTTCCACCTCTCCCTACAACTCTTACCACTCCTGCTCAGCCCTGCCAGTTCTAGTTAAAAAAGAAAAAAGAAAAGAAAAAAAAAAGACATGGAGCTTAGCCATGACATGTATATTAATTCAGTCCTAAAATTAAAGTTCAAAAGTATAGAATGAAGGCCATGCCAGAAAGCTGCCATCATTGCAATAAAAATAGGAAGCAATGACACTTTGGAAAGACACTTTGATGTTCCAATTAAAATATATTGTTGATTTCAATATTCAATCATATAAGGTTGATAAAGTTGAAAAGTCCAAAAGTAGACCATATAAAATCATCCAAACATCGGTTTCAATCCCACCTTTTCTTTCACTCTTTTTCTTCCGTTTGTATCCGACATCCTACTCATCCGTCTCATGAATACTTCCCCTTTAATTTCCTCGATATGGACAAAAAGGTTTTGGTCCTCAGTCCTCACACACAATTTGCTGTCAAACTAAGCTTCTTTGGAAAAAAAAAATAATAATAATTATGATGTCAAATATATATTTTAAAAATAATTACTTTTCAGATAAACTCTCTCACACAAATTCTCACAAAATCAACCATTTTCTCAAAAAGGAAATTAAATTCTCACAAAGTTCTTCTCGGTTTCTTCGACCATCCACAGGTATGCTATTTATGCCATTAATAGTACTTGTCTATTTATTACTTTTTAAATCGAAGAGAATTCTATGTTTGATCAGTGAACACTAATAATAGGGAGAAGATAAAATCGAAGACTTTTATAACATTAATGGGTTTGATAACCGTCTAATAACCCTTCAACATAATACAAAACACAGCTTTATTATAAGATGGATTCATGAACATGGAAGCCTGTGTGTCTATATGTGGAACTTATGCATAATGACTAGTAGAAAGAGATGACTTCTCCAGTTGGCATGAACTCCCTCTCCAGTGAGGCTGAAAATGGTCCAAAAATCCAAGGCTCAAATTAATCTCCCCCAAAAGAGTGATGGATAGTCTCATCATCACTCTAAAGATATCCCCCTGGAAATTCTGGGTAGGCTAATTCAAAAGTGGACCAAGGGTTGACGACTTCTTGTGAGGCTGAAACCAGTGTAGGAATCGAGCTTGAGCTTGCTTTTGGATCAATATTGTGGTTGAGATGAAAGAGTTGTGTGGGCTCAAACTCAGAGTAATCTCCCCTGAAATCATCACTCGGAAGATATCCCCCTGAAAATTCTGTGTAGGCAAATTCAGAAATGGACCAAGGACTGGAGATATCTTGTGACGCTGAAATTGGTGTAGGAATTGAGCTTGAGCTTGCGTTTGGATCAATATTGTGGTTGAGATGAAAGAGTTGTGTGGGCTGGAACTCAAAGTAATTTCCCCCGAGAGAGTCATGGATAGTTTCACGATCAATCGGAAGATATCCCCTGGAAATTCTGGGTAGGCTAATTCAAAGCTGGACCAAGGGTTGGCGATTTCTTGTGACGCTGAAACCGGTGTAGGAATTGAGCTTGAGCTTGGGTTTGGATCAATATTGTAGTTGAGATGAAAGAGTTGTGTGGGCTCAAACGCAAAGTAATCTCCCCCAAAAGCGTGATGGATAGTCTCATCATCACTCTGAAGATATCCCTCTGGAAATTCTGGGTAGGCTAATTCAGAAGTGGACCAAGGGTTGACGATTTCTTGTGAGGCTGAGACCGGTGAAGGAATGGAGCTTGAGCTTGCGTGTGGATTAATATTGTGGTTGAGATGAAAGAGTTGTGTGGCATGTAGCTGATCCCCAGTGCTACTTTGTGGATCAGGAATATTCTGATGATCAGTACCTCTCCCAATTAGCTTATTCTTCAAATGGTTGTTCCAGCGGTTCTTGACAGCATTATCGGTTCGCCCTGGAAGATAAGTTGCTATAAATGCCCAGCTGCAACACAACACATGAACCAAATCCTAGCTCAAACTCAAACTGACCACATTGTCATATCATATCATGTCGTAATGGATCATTCTCATTAATTACCTATTCTCATGACTTGAATGGAGGCGGATGATGGTTTCGTCTTCCTCTTGGGAGAAGTTCCCTCTCTTGACCTTAGGATCCAGGTGGTTTTTCCACCTCTCCCTACAACTCTTACCACTCCTGCTCAGCCCTGCCAGCTCTGCGATAGCTGGCCAAGGTAGATCCGAATTTCTGCCTTTACATTCAAAGAGCATCCGGTCTTCTTCTTCGGTCCATCGCGGTCTCTGCTCCTCTGGTCTTGCCATCATGGATTTCCCTGCAAAGATGGAAGAAATTAACCCAATAATTTTTTCATGAAATACACTACAATAAAAATATATACAATGTCTGCTTAAAAACCAGGGAAGCGCCGTTGAAAAGCAAGCTGTCAAGAGGAGATTGAGACCTTGAAGAAACAATGTGATTGATATCCAATGCTTGGCTGAGTTTGCTTCATAGTGGTCATGTGCGCAGGGAATTTTATAGATAGAAGAGAGTTGCTTTCATGTGATCAGTTTGAGGAGATAAACCGAAGCCATCTCATCGAGGAGAGATGCCTTTAGCACAGTTTTGAGTTGAAAATTTCTCATTGGAGAACGATGGGATCCACCAAGACAATGGGATCCGCTACGAGCATGGATTTGGGTCAGATTTGAGGAGATAAAACTGACGCCAACTCTACATGGTTTTGAACATACAGCAACAAACATTTCAAATAATATCTTTGGTGGACAACAAGAGGGAATTTTAATAGAAGATTTGTTCTGGGGTTAGATTAAAGAGACAAAACTTGCGCCAATGGACAGAGTTTAATCAATCAGATTTGTTCTTAGGATTTTTCTCTTACTGATTAGTTATTATAAGTAGCATACTAGATTTGGGCATCACTTAGAATTATTTCTCATACTAGATTTCCATAAAATATCACTCATTATAAGTTGCATACTAGAGTTGAATTTCCAGTCTACCATCTTTCTCATCCAACAAGCCCCGTTAGAAGAAAATCTTAACACCCAAATGAATTATAATTGGTGGTATGGAACTGATAAGAGAGGAAATTTTCAAACTTCAAGCAAACTCCTTTTGTCGTTTCTAGAAAAGCTAGCAAGCAAAAAATTGGTTAATTTCCTATCTCCAAACTGATTTACAACTTTCCTTTCACAAGGAGATAAGTTCACACGTGGCAGTTTTCGAAGCTCTTGCGAATGGAGGATATGACAAACCCCATCGAAGGAGACATGCGTGGGTTTAAGTCAATGTTGAGTTTAGAAATCTCTCGTCTTTTTCACTTTCATCATATCTGATTTGAGACCAACCCACCCTTCTTTTTCTCCAGTTTTGTTTGAAACCAAACGGACATGGTTTAGTGTCTCGTCATTTCACATAATGTTTTGCACTACAAAAAGTTTGGTTCTATTAGGAGATAACCTATCAACCGCTTGGGATTAATTTGATCCAAAATTTGTGGTATCTAATCTAAGACCCGATTTGTATTGTTTTTTTTGCTTGATTTTAAAAACTGTTTTTAAGATAAAAAAAAAAAAACAAAAAACAAAAGAACAAGTTTTGGATAAGTTATTTTTAAAAATAATTTTTATATTTTGATTTTGTAAATTCAAGTCTTACTAAAAATAAAAATAATTTCGTAATTGTAAATAAATTTAAAAATAAAACTAAAACATGAAAAGTAATATCATAATAAAATTCCTAACCCCATTAATGAATCAAATACTTTAAGTCTTGTTTAATTTGAAGTTTGTTTTCCTAATGAAAAAAAAAATCAGAAAATATGATTCTATGTAGAAGAAAAACAATATAGTCATTATGAATCAATTTTTGTCCATAAATTTTTGGTATTGATTGGATCACCATTTGAACTTTTAACTTATTTTTAAAAATTACTAAATTACTAATAAATCCAACACATTAAGCCTTACTTGATTTGAAATTTATTTTCCTAATGAAAAAAATCTGTAAAAATGTGATATATGTAAAAAAGAAGCCAACAAAGTCATTTAAAATAAATTTCCCCCTATGATTTCTAATTTCATTGAGTTCTATGACTTTCTAATAGTACCAATTAAATTGGTTTTATATATTCAAATTATTTTTTAAAATTAATAAATTATATATATCTAGTCTAATTTAGAATTTATTTTCTTAATAAAAGTTTTAGATGTTGTGTCAATGGAAATTTTAATGCAAACAATGTTAATTCAAGAACATGAAAATAAAACAATCCATACAAAGATATATGGGGTTTTAACATGGTTTGGTCAACTATGTCTATATCCATAGATGAGAGAGAATTATTCTATATCATAAAGAATATTATAGATGACAAAAATCATATACACTATGAACTAAAAAATCATTTTATACTATTGAATTCTAAAAAAATCTCATGTTTCCTCACTCCTTATATCTACACCTCAACTATGAGTGCCCTCGCTCCATCGAGTTCTCTCATTCTTCCTCACAAGTCTATCTCCATCTTATAACTTTTTTCCCTCATGACTTAAAATATTTATAAACATATTCATAGTAACTTACCTTATTCAATAAGTAAAAACTAATATTAAAATAATACATCTTAGAAGATATTCTATATACTACTCTTTACAAAAGGAATTTACATTAATTAAGAATTTGAGATACTTTTCAATAATAACTTCCATTTTAGATCAAATTCCATTAAGTTAATATTTCATCTATACACTCTTTTTGTATCACTCTCCATGATGTACACATCTTAACCATAAATTCTGGTATTAATGGGTTTACTATTTGAGTTTCTATTCAATGGGTTTACTAACCTCATTAATAAATTCAACACATTAAATGTTGTTTAATTTAGAGTTTATTTTCCTAACCGAAAAAAATAAGAAAAATATGATTTCATGTAGAAGAGAAACAATAGAGCCATTATAGACTAATTTTTGTCCATAATTTTTTTTTTTGTTAATTGGATCACTATTTGAGTTTTATGTTATTTTTAAAATTACTAGACTTGTTAATGAATTCAACATATTAAACTTTGTTTCATTTGAAGTTTATTTGCCTAACAAAAAAATTTATAAAAATATGATATATGTAAAGAAGAAACTAACCAAGTCATTAATTTAAAATAAATTTTGGTTTATAACTTTTCAATGTTATTGAATTTCATGACTTTTTAATACTAATTAAATTAATTTATGAGATTCCAATTATTTTTTAAAATTAATAAATTATATAGTTTGATTTGGAATTTATTTACTTCATGAAAATTTTAGACAAGTTAAAAGAAATTCACAAAAGCACGTGTAAATTAAAGGAAATCATATTTGAAGATTTTCATAATCGGTATTGGATCATGAAAAGAGAAGAAAAATAATATTATATTCAATTTTATTTGGTTTTTATCATATTTTTAATTTTTTATATGTTTTTCTTTTGCATTTAAAAACCGATGAAAATAATTTCTAATTCTTCTTTAAAGATCATTCTCTATTTACTTTTTTTTAGAAACTGAAAATAGAGAATAATGATCAAATAGTATTATGAATTTTTAAAAATGATTTTCTATTTTTAAAAATAAAAAAATTGTTTTTTAATCACACAACCACCAGAGAAGCTCTAATAGAATAAAGGTTTTTACTAAATTAAAAGAATTATATATAAAAAAAAACAACATATAATGTCTCTAAGTATGGTCCACACTGGATAGTAAATGTGTTTGGTAATTAGGAGGAAAAAATGGTGTGGATTAAGGTGATGATGGTCAAATGATGAGGTAGTAAGTCATAGATAACAATTGAAAAGCATTGATTTTAAATAAAAAATAAAATTAACCAAAATTAGAATAAAATCTATTAATGAGAAAAATCTTGGTGAGGGTGATCTTATAGTAAATCTAACTCCAAGGCTTAATTATGTGATCCCTCAAAAATATAAAATATTTTGAAATGTGGTAAATACTACTTTAACAATTTTGGTTATACGAGTCTTTTGGAATTTATGAATAATTAAAAATGTTTTTCATTTGCATTTTGAATCAGTATAGTGAAGGAATGTCTCGCACATTTCTATTTTTCATTAAAAGGAAAAAAACTAACCAATGATGGATGAAGTTTCATTAGTTTATTTGAATTTGATTTATTAAAAAATTTCAAAACTTAATTTTCAATTTTTAGAAAAGTAGTACTTTTTAAGCCATTTAGATTCTTGTTTTTTCATAATAATAAAAAGGATAGTCGAATCATTTAAAATTGTTTCTCCACACCTCTGCACTAGGGTGTGATTTATGTGGGTTGGCCAATCCAACTTAAATCCAATCTAACATTAAGGCATGTTTAGGCAATTATTTTCGGGTTGGACTTAAGCTAAGAATTTTCAATCTGAATTAACTTTGGATTAGACACAAGTCAAGATTTAAACAATTCAAGCATAACCCGAAACAATATATATCCTTATAATAATTATGTATAAGTTGTTATAAGTTGCGTAATATAATTTGTTTTTATAAGAATCAATATTTTCTTGGCTTCCATATTATTATTATTATTATTATTATAAACTCCTCATAATATAATTAAAACTATAAATAAATTAAAAAAACTAATAATGTAAGAATGGTGGATTTATTTGTTATTTTCAATTCCTTCAAATGGATGGTCACAAGTCATGGGTCTAACCATTATAAGATGAATAATTTCATCGGTGAGTACAATAAGCCAACCATTATATTATGCAGAAATTAATGGGTCTAACCCTTCAACATAATACGAAGCCCAGGTTTACTATAAGATGGATTCATGACCATGCAGCAAACTCAATACTAATTCTTCAAATGCTTTTCCCACCTTTCCCTACATCTCTTACGACTCCTCTCTAGCTCTGTCAGCATTGCGATTTCTGGCCAAGATAGATGGCGATTTTTGCTTTTACATTCAAAGAGCCTCTGGTCTTCTTCTTTGGTCCATGGCCGTGTCTCCAACCCACTCATCTGCTGTGGTGTTTCCATTACGGATTTCCCTGCAGAGATGGAAGAAATTAAGCCAATAAAGCTGCTTCCATGAAATATACTACATGAAAACAAATAAATAAATACAATGACTGCGAAAAAAACCAGGGAAGCTCTCCCCATTGCATAGAAAGCTGTGAAGAGAAGATTGAGACCTTGAAGAAATAATGTGATTGATATCCAACGCTTGGCTGAGCTTGCTTCATAGTGGTTAATTTTGGGAGGGAAATTTATACAAGAGAGTTGCCTTCAGTTGATGATCCGTTTGAGGAGATAAACGGAAGCTATCAAATAAGCCCCTTAGAAGCTTGAAAGGTCAATCCTTCACCAAATCTCTCTCTCAAAGTCCAAGTCCATTTTTCACCAAAGATCTTTCCCTCTCTCTCTTTCTTTCTCTCAAACTCAAAGGTCTATCTCTCTCTTTTTCTTTCAACAAAGATTCTCTCTCTGTCTACCACTTTGCTCTCTCTCTCTCTCTCCCACTTTGAAGGGCACATCTTTCACCAAATCTCTCTTTCTCATTTTTCCAATTTGATGGTGGAACCGCATGCACATAACATAAGGCACAAATGTTTTCAAATTATGTTTTTAGTTTTTATAAATATTCCTGACACTTCTAATTGTTTTTTTATTTTTAAAAACAAAAATAAAAGAAAAATTCAATGATTTTTCAAAAATCTTTTACTGATCTTTGTTGGTGTGATTTGGAATGATTTGGACAGGAAGAATAAGATGGAGATGAGTTATAAGTGTTGATTTCTCATTAAAAATTGTTCTTTAAAAAAATTCAAAATCAAATAAATTTCCATACCTTTATCTTTTAATTTTTTTTTTCAAATTATAAAAAGAATAACAAATACTGGCATTCATAATTGTTTTTAAATGCTAAGGTTTTTCTTTTTTTGCTAAAAAAAAAAAGATTAAAATACTCAAGTGAGCAAACATTTAATTTTTCTCAATTTTTTTTTTAAAAAAAGTTTTTGATCTCTTGATATTTTTTAAATAATAATCTCAAGCTTTTTTATTAAATATTTTCCCCAATTTGAAATAAAAGTATTAGCCAAATAGAAGTTAAATTTGAAATAAAGTCCTTCACATATCTATTTCCATTAAAAAATGAATGATGAACTAACAATTCTTTTTATTATTTTTTTTAAATTGTGACTCATATTCATAAAAATATATTTCATTATTGTTGTTACACAATCCGAGTAGGTAGTCTCATCTATCTACCACAAGTTGGATGAAGGAGGTGGCCAACAGTTCGGTCTAAGTTCCTCAAGAGGCAGATGGCTATAATCCTTGCACAAAGGCTATCTGGATGGTTTGTTTGGGCATGCTCCTTTGATGCTAAAGTCAATAAGTGGCTTAAACAAGTCAAATTCTTTTTCAGAAAGAAAGCTGCTTCATTCCTTTGTAGAATCCACATGGTTATTTATATATTTTGCGGTGCAACGTCTTACCAAGTGTCGTAATAGCACCTTAATTGCGTTTGATTGTGCTATTTGATGACATTGATTGTTGATGCATAACGGTTGTCTCGCCATGATGAGCCACTAAGAATGAAATGTTTCCTATAATGGTCGTAGTTAATATGGAGCGTGCCAGACACATAATTTGTACATTAATGAGTGTGTAAATGCATGATAAACGGTCATGTCTTAGCCATGTTGTATTAGTGCAGGATTTATCTGTCTGAACTACTTTGAGACTGATTGGTCACCCAACCTAAGGGTCGTAGGGCCATCTGGTTGAGAGCAATTTCTCAGACGACACCTCAAGCCAAACGGTAGTAAGACGTCAATGCCCCCCAAGTCTTGCAATTGGGCCCAGGTAGACGTCAGACGACTAAATGCAAGAGTTGTGACTTTTGGAGATTTTGAAATCATGGCATCCAAAATCCACATGTCACATGCTCATTGGTCGAGGAGTCTTATCAATTGAGGCGTAGTGTTAGGTGATGCACCCCTTAGGAAGTAGTGATTTTTTACAACCATGCCCTATATAGGTTGGTTGCTTTTAGGCAGATGGTTCATTTCCCCTTTGCTGTTACTTTTTGGTAATTTTTTTTTCTCTTAATCGAGGACGCTTTAGGCCTTTAAAATCTCCACCGTCAACGGTTCGTTTTCGATAAGGCAATTCTGGTTCCACCATAAAGCAGTTTACCAGGTATTGAGTTTCTTTTCAATCTCTATTTTTATGGCTTTTTCTTTATTGATGAATGCACTTTCTCCATGGTTTTTGCTTGTGTGTTCCATATGTTTTTGTCGGAATATGTTTTTGTATCAATCTGGTTGTGGATTTGGAGTCCGTGTTTGCCTTTTACTAGCACTATGAGAGTTATGCAATGTTTCTAGGCTCAGACGAGGTCATGGTCTGAGACCATTGACACTGTCTAGACATGACTTGCCCAATAAGTTTTGTGTCAAGCCGTTTAGGGTAGGATCCATGTGATGAACATAGCTTTCGGTAAAGTGTCTTTGTAGGGCATCCCCATGCTGACCAGTTAGCGTTCTATGTCGTGCAGGTGTTCATTCAGTATTTTTTTTCGTTTGCAAATATGGACATAAGTGGGGTCGCATCTATAAGCAACGGAACTCAGCACAACGGGGCTAAGTCATCTTGGTTTGGTCGTTTCCTAACGGGGTGTTCGATTGGCGAGTTGTCTGAGCAGGAGTTCCATGCTCGCTACTATATCCTAGAGTCTATCTTTATCCGGCTATCAGATGGGAATAATTCATCTATAGACGAGCTTCCTAACAACATGATCTACTTCACCAAAGAACAGTTTGTAGCAGGACTTCGCTTGCTCGTTCCCTTATTGGTGAAACAATTCTTGCATTTCTCTCGAATCCTTCCTATCTTCATTCATCCCAACGTCATCTGGATTTTGATGGGATGAAGTGTGTTAGACATCCTATACTAGTTGGACTTGTCCTTGTTGGAGGTGATGTTCGTGTACATAATAAAAATGAGCCTTAATGAATGCTTTAGTCTGTTGACTCACATCCCTTCTTTGTAGTTTGTAACCGGATTGCTGGACTCCAGTAAAGGTTATGCCAAAGGACATGTATTGGTGTCCGATCCATGGAGTGGATAAACTAAGGGTCCATATAGACTATTTAAGCCCACACATTCTTTAAAAATACCAAGTATTGAACGTTTTCACAACTGATATAAGACTTATTTATTACTTACTATCACTTATGACTTCCATTAATATGTGCTCTGTCTGCGTAGACAAAAATAGATGGGGCCACTTGGTTGAGTGGGTAGAGAAGTCATCATTTACTTGCCTCAACAAACTGTTTGAGATTGACCAGTCTGAACGGAGTCATAGTGTGTTGCTCACCAAGAAGAACCTGAAGGTTGTACTTGCTCAAGCAAAGCCATCTATAATTTTTATTTTTTTTCCTTGGCTAGCGCCACTAACCCTTGTGTTGGGCGAGCACTTCGTATTGAAAGACTTGCCTTTCTATAAGGTTTCCTGTCTTGTTGACGTCAAGGCAAGACAAGCCTGTCTAGATGCTCATGAGAAAAAGCACCAAGATGAGACTTTACGCCAAGCCCTTGACTCCACTTCCTAGGTGGCTTCAAATCCTGCCCCCTAACTAGTGATTCGTTCCCAATGGTGTCTCAGCTGATTCATGTCCAGCTGGTGCTATTTGATTGAGGGAGTAATCAACAAAATTTATAACCTATATCACCATGCATTAGGATAGCTTTAGCTAATATAGCATAGTGGCTTTAGGATCGTTCTCTAGGAAGGGTTTTCAACTCACAACTGATACCAATTCAAAGTTAAATTGATGCTTTTTCATTTCAAGGTTAGCTTAAGAAATAAAACACAAACTTTGGTTAAACGAGGTTTTGTTTCAAGCTAACTAAAAAGAAAGTAATGGAAATTACTTATGAAGAAAAAAATATTCCTTGGAGGTTTGGGTTCACAAGGGAGGTTCCTTATACAAAAACAGAGCTCCGGTCATTTGGTTCATTTCCTCGCATTATAGAATTAACATATAGTCTTCTCTAACCGGTGTTGTACAGATGTATCCTTTAAATGGATTTCAGCTCTAATTCCCTCTCATTGATGCAACTTGCAATGGCTCGTGCCTCTCACCTAACATTTGCCATTCAAGGTGATCTTTAACTTTGGGCTTCCCTTCTCAAGCTTGCAAGAGATAACTAATGGATGTCTCCTTGGAGTCCAAAAGCTTACCAAGTGTTGGCAATTCTAGAAAATCCTACCTTCAAGTCACTTCCCAAAAGCTCGCAAGAGGTAAACTAGTGTATCTCCATGGACGGAGATCACTTGCCTTACCAGGTGTTGGCTCAAGTGAATTGAAGGTGTTTTAAGTTAACTAAAAACATAGAAATCATTAAAGGATCACACTTTCTCTTCATTAATGGCTGAAACCACAAAGCTATAAATTCTTGCACCTGGAACCTTTCCCGACAACCTTAGCTCCAAGGAACTAAAAGTCTAGCCACTCATTCTCTGAGGAAACTTCCTCAGAGCTTGTTTGGCTAGTAAGAAAAAGAATGAGAAAACAAAAATATATAGGTAAAACAGAGCAAGTGCTTTGTGAAATATATTTCTTGCAAAATTGTATAAATGATGCGTCTGAGAACAAGCTCCCCCACTCTTTTATTAAAGAAAATTACAAACTATATATATGAGGTTATTCACCATTTTTTCTTACTTAAAGACTAAGGAATCCTATGATAGGTGGGTTACAAGGAGAGTTTGGAGATTTAGACATCAAATATCTAAAGCAAAATATCTCAAAATGTCGGTCGCAAATATCAGGAAGCTTCAGGAGAACACCACAGTTGTGCATGTCTGACCGAGTAAGCGCTATCAGAGGATCCGGACATGTCTAACCGGGGAAGTTGAAACGCCCTCCTCTCCCATCCGGCGTCAGGTGCCGGATGTGAGATATTCGGAAAATGTGGAATGTCGGCTGGACAGAATTCCTCCCCGGGTGGAATGAGCTATGTCGCGCGTCACAAGGGGGACCATTTGCGTGTGCAAGGTGTAGAGACCCCTCCCCCTGATGACACGGAGCGCACATCGCTATCCGGAGCAACTCCATCCGGATTCCCCAAGAGGACACGTGCCTCGCTCCCCTATCCGGACTCCCTCAGGGAGAAGCACACGACACTTGCGAACATCACACCCCGGACGATAGCAGGATATGTTGTTCGGGTCATTGACTAAAGTGAGCAAGCCTTGCTACGTCATTCCGACAGCCTGCCACAACCCACGTTCCGCCGTCCTCAGATGGTGTGTCCGGACATCTTTTGCAGGGAAGACTGAACCAGAACTCAATCTGGGTTGAAAGCGTGCATCCTCTTGGCAGCTACGTGGATCACTGGGACGCAAGGCATCAACACAAGGGAGAGAGAGCCACGTGGCATTTTTTAGGGAGGATCCCACACTCCTTGCATTCCGGATTTGCTTATGGCAAAGGACTTCAAAGCTTCGATTCTTCATGTTTCTGAGCTTTCCATTGCTTTGCCATGGATTCCAAAGAACTCTCCTCAATCTCGGATTGCTTTGGTGATCAAAAAGCTATCAAAACACCAAAACTTAATACAATTTGATTAGAATTGATTGTAAGGGCCTTAATATGTTAATTGGGTTAAAAGGTGATAACTACTACTCAAAAGTGTTTAAAAGAGTTAATTACAAGCTATCAAATAACACTTTTTGAGTAGTAATCACTCCCCCCAACCGACATATTGCTAGTCCCTTAGCAATGAAGGAGAGAAAAATAAAAATAACAGTACTATAATTTACAACATCATGCTGATCAAAAAACAATTTTTAAGTGGCATGATGATCTAACTCTCACATGGAACATTAAAGAAATAAAACTCAAACTTCAACAAGAGTTATTAAATAACTTGTCTAATCACAATTCTTAAAGAGAAGGCATTATGCAAATTTAAGCTTTAAAAGAGTTTCCACTCCCAAAGGGCCAAACCTTACTCTTCTACAAAAATCTAAGTGTTATTTATTAGTTTCCGAATATAGTATGTTGAACTAATCTCTCTCCCCAAACCTAGTTCTTTTTCAAAGCTTAGCAAGCTGATCAACCTCCAATAGGCTAAGAACGCACCTCTTTTCTCACAATTTTTTTTTTCTGTAGGAGTACAAGGCTTAAAGGTATTCTTTTCTAACTTGTCCATGTAACGGGGGTTCATTGATGACTCCCAACCAATTAAGGTTTAGGGCATCAAGCTTTAAGGATCTTTCAACCACTAACTCCTCGGATTTTACCCCAGACTTTTGAGAATGAATTTTAATACCCAAGCACCTACAGTATGTTAAACTCCACCTATTCACCCTTGTAACGAGCATCGAGGTCGGTGACTCCCAACCAATGAAGGCTTAGGGCACCAGGTTTTAAAGATTTTCACCATATACCCCTCAGACCTTGCTCGGGTTTCAAGGGAAGCAAACAATTTTTTCTTTCTTTCTTTATTCTTTTTTTCAAAGGCTCATTGGCCTTTTACAAGGTGTCCCAACACTATTAAATGAGGTCAAAGGTACCAAGTCTAAAATTTTCCTAAGTCAAGAGGGAAATAGTTTTTCATCTTATAATCGGAACCTATTGTGCACAGTGTGTGGATAGCTTAAAGTGGAAGAACTAAGGTTGAATTCAATAGAAGTTTCAAAAATTCATCAACTTTAGTAAGCATAATACAAACTCTAAGTCAAGTGAAAAGACAAAAATTCAATTTCTCCTTTTTCATTTTGAAATTTTTTCCTTAATAACCATGGAGAGTAGAAAAAATTTTAAAATTAAGCAAAAAGCAACTAAATTACCAAAATAACTTAGCATTAATAACAAAAACTTCCTTCCTCAACTCTCCTCCCAACCAAGCTGAACATTGTCCTCAATGTGATAAAAGCGATTGAAAAATAAGGAGGAAGTGGTACCTCCTGAGTGACGTGGAGTGATGTTGTGGAAATGATGGCTCATCTGCCTCTCCTGTAGGAGGCTCCTGATGAGGCATAGGCTGATCAACAAAAGGAGGGGCCTGTGATGGCTCTGATGAGTTGGGAATGGCATCAGCTCGGAGCAGTTTCTTTCGATTTTCTTGCAATTCCTCCTGATTTTAATCATTCAAAAAATTAAGTTACAATTAACATAATTTAAGACCAAAATTACAATCAAATAATTTACAAAACTTAAAAATTAACATATTTAACAAAATTATGGACTTTGGTGAAACCAAGTCCATCTAACCCTTCTCTGATCAGGCTTTTTGTGGCTCAAGGAGGTTGATTTCCTCTTTTTCTGGCTTGAATGGCTCAATGAATGGCTTGAGGCGATGACCATTGACTCTAAAGGTGTCTATGCCATTGGAATTTAGTAATTCCACCACTCCATTGAGATGTACTTGGTGAATAATGAAAGGACCTATCCACCTTGACTTGAGCTTCCCTGGAAAGATATGGAGCCTTGAGTCATAGAGTAGGACTCTTTGTCCTTTCCGCAATTCTTTGTTGGAGATTAGTTGATCATGCCACTTCTTTATCCTCTGTTTTGCAACTTTGGAATTGATGTAAGCATCATTTCTTAATTCCTCCATCTCATTAAGGTCTAAGCACCTCTTTGCCCCAGCTCTGATCAAGTCCATGTTCAACCTCTTGATTGCCCACCAAGCCTTATATTCAACTTCCACAGGGAGGTGACATGCTTTGCCATAGACGAGACGATAGGGGGACATGCCAAGAATAGTCTTATAAGCTGTTCTATATGCCCATAATGAATCATGTAGCTTAATAAACCAATTTTTTCTGCTTGTAATCACCACTTTCATCAGTATGTTTTTTATTTCCCTGTTTGCTAGCTCCACTTGCCCGGAAGTTTGAGGATGATAAGGTGTAGCTACCTTATGCTTCACTCCATACTTGGCTAATAGGGTTTCAAAAGGTTTGTTGCAAAAATGAGTACCTCCATCACTGATTATGGTCTTGGGCACCCCAAATCTTGAGAAGATGTTCTCCTTAAGAAATTTGAGAACCACCCTGTGATCATTATGTTTACAGGGGATTGCCTCCACCCATTTGGAAACATAGTCCACCCCCACCAATATATAAGAGTTACCAAAAGACATTGGGAAAAGTCCCATGAAGTCAATACCCCAAACATCAAAAAGATCAACTATAAGGATGGGGTTCATAGGCATTTGGTTTCTTTTTGTAAGCTTCCCGAGTCTTTGGCATCTATCACAACTCCTACACATGATGTGGGAATCTTTGAAAAGCGATGGCCAAGTAAACCCTGATTGCAAGACCTTCATGGCTATTTTCTGAGAGGCAAAGTGGCTTCCACAGGCATTCTCATGGCAATGGCTGAGGATCGCTTGTTGCTTTTCTTCAGGGACACACTTCCTTATGATCTGATCTGCACAATACTTGAAAAGGAAGGGCTCTTCCTAATAATAAGCATGAATCTTTGCAAAGAAGTGCTTCCTGTCTTGTGCTTTCCACTCACTTGGAACTTCACCAGTAACCAAATAGTTAGCAATATGAGCATACCAAGGAGCTTTCTCTAGCAACAGAAGTGATTGCTCAGGAAAGTCATCATTAATAAGTAATACATTGGAATTATGTGCTATAGCCAACCTTGAAAGGTGGTCAGCTACCACATTCTCCACCCCTTTCTTGTCTCTGATTTGGAGATCAAACTCTTGTAACAAAAGAATCCATCTAATCAACCTTGCTTTTGCATCTTGCTTCGTCAATAAATACTTCAAGGCCGAATGGTTAGTGAAAACAATGATGAAAGACCCTACCAAATAAGCACGAAATTTGTCTAAAGTAAACACCACAGCTAACAATTCTTTCTCTGTAGTTGTGTAGTTTCTTTGGGCCTCGTTCAATGTTTTGCTTGCATAGTAGATCACATAGGGCTTCCCATCTTCTCTTTGGCCAAGTACAGCTCCTATAGCAAAGTCACTGGCATCACACATTACTTCAAAGGATAATTGCCCGTTAGGAGCCCTTACTATTGGAGCAGTTATCAAAAATTGCTTCAATTGATCAAAACTCTTTTGACATCTCTCATCCCAGACAAACTTAGCATCCTTAGCTAAAAGTTCACAAAGAGGCCTTGAAAGCTTAGAGAAGTCTTGTATAAATCTCCTGTAGAACCCTGCATGGCCAAGAAATTGCCTTACTCCTTTTATAGTGGTTGGGGATGACAATTTGGCAATAAGTTCCACCTTTGCTTTATCAACTTCAATGCCTTTCTTGGAGATGATATGGCCAAGGACAATTCCTTGATGTACCATAAAATGGCATTTCTCCCAGTTGAGCACCAAGTATTTTTCAATGCATCTTTTAAGAACTGCTTCCAAATTTACTAAGCATTCTTCAAATGTACCTCCATATATGGTGATATCATCCATGAAGACCTCCATAATTCACTCACCATATCACTGAAGATACTAAGCGTACATCTTTGGAATGTTGCAGGTGCATTGTATAAACCAAAAGGCATTCTTCTGTAGGCGTATGTTCCAAATGGACATGTGAAAGGGGTCTTCTCCTGATCTTCAACATCAATTTCAATTTGGAAATACCCTGAGTACCCGTCCAAGAAACAATAGAAAGGATGGCCAGAGACTCTTTCCAGCACCTGATCAATAAACGGGAGTGGAAAATGATCTTTCCTTGTCACAGCATTCAATTTCCTATAGTCAATACACACCCTCCAACCTGAAGTGAGGCGTGTAGCAATTTCTTCTCTTTTTTCATTCTAAACCATAGTAATCCTTGACTTCTTTGGTACCACTTGAGTAGGACTTACCCAAGGGTTGTAAGATATGGGATAAATAATACCTGCTTGGAGTAGCTTCAATACCTCAGTTCGCACCACTTCTTGTAAATGAGGATTCAATCTTCTTTGAGGTTGACGAATTGATTTAGCTTCTTCCTCCATATATATGTGATGTGTACAAACCAAAGGACTGATTCCTTTCAAGTCAGATATTTGCCATCCTATTGCTTTCTTGCACCTCTTAAGAACTTCAAGTAGAGAAATCTCCTGATGACCGGTAAGAGATGAAGATATAACAACAGGACATTGGTTATTTTCTTCCAGGTATGTATATTTTAACTCCATGGGCAGAGGTTTCAAATTGAGCTTCGGGAATTCTTCTGTTACATCATCTTGTCCCTCCCCTTTATTGAATAAAGGTAGGATATCTTCTTTCCTCGTCTAACCTTGTAGAGTAGCAAGGACATCAGCGGGTTCAGACAACCTTTCTTCAAGATCCTCAAGACTTTCATTCAACTCGTCTTGCATATTCTGATCACAATGCTCCTCCACTAGAGTGTCAATAATGCATACCACTTCTGGACTTTCTTCTTCTTCCAGAGTAATTAGCTTCTTTGACATATGAAAGATATTAAGCTCAAGTGTCATGTTGCCAAAAGTGAGTTGCATAAGTCCATTCCTACAATTTATGATTGCATTTGAAGTAGCAAGAAATGGCCTTCCAAGGATGATAGGAACATAACTAGCTTCCTTAACTAAAGGATCAATATCAAGAACAACAAAATCTACTGGATAGTAGAAATTATCAACTTGAACTAAAACATCCTCAATTATCCCCCTTGAAATTTTCACTGACCTATCAGCTAAAGATAGAGTGATTGATGTTGGATTTAATTCACCAAGTCCCAATTGCTTATAAACAGAGTATGGTAGCAAATTCACACTTGCTCCCAAATCTAACAAAGCTTTTTCCACTACCTTTCCTCCAATCATGACTGAAATGGTAGGACATTCCGGATCTTTGTACTTCAAAGGAGATTTGCATTGTATGATGGCAGTCACTTGCTCAGTCAATAAGACTTTCTTATTCACATTCAACCCTCTTTTGATAATACACAGGTCCTTTAGGAACTTTGCATATGATGGAACTTGCTTAATAATGTCCAGCAATGGAATGTTGACCTTCACTTGCCTTAATACTTCAAGGATTTCTGATCCATTTTTTATCCCCTTTTTCCCATGCAAAGCTTGTGGAAAAGGTGGAGATGTGCGTTTCTTCATCAATTCTTCCTTAATAAGTTCTTTCTCCGGATTTGCATTCACTGTTGAATCACGGTCCTCCTTCTCTTCACTGATATCTTTCTTCTTTCCTTTCATTTCCTCTCTCTTCTTTGTCTCTTCTTCTTCCTTCTCTTCAACATATAGCTTGGGTGTTGGTGACTCAACCTTTTTACCACTCCTTAGAGTGATCAAGGCTTTAACATCTCTCACTTGTGAAGCTTCTCCCTCATGAGTTTCCACTTCGTGGATACCCTTAGGGTTTTGGTGAAGTTGAGAAGGAAATCTACCCTTCTCTTGCACTGTGTTCAAATTAGTGAGCCTTGAGATTGAGTATTGGAGATTATCTATCTTCTGAGATAAGTCATTTTGCATCCCATCCATCTTTTTATTCAAAGTATTTTCTACACTATCAATTCTTTGACTGAGTTGAGAGTTGATGGATTTTTGGTCTCCAACAAAATCTCCCACAACCTTGCTGAGATTCACTATTGCTTGTTCAAGACTTGAAGCTTGTTGGGATGGTTGAGATGGTTGAGCCGGCTGTTGGTACTAAGGTGCTCTTGGCTTCCATGAAAAATTTGGATGATTCCTCCAACTTGAGTTGTAAGTATTGCCATACGAAGCATTGCTATTAGGCTTGAATTGTCCAATGACATTTGCTTGTTCTTCAAACATTTCTCTAGCAACTGGAATTGTAGGGCACTTCTCCACCAAGTGTTCATAAGATTGACAAATCAAACATGGCTTTACTTGCACTAGTGTTTCAGCAATAGCTTGCACTTCATGCATCTTTTTCAGTTCTAGCTCCTCCACTCTTCTTGTCATAGCTATAAATTTTGCTTTCATATCAACATCTTCATTCAAGGTGTACATCCCAGCCTTAGCATGAAGAGCATTTGGTTGAGACTTCATCTTTCCCACTTCTCCTCTATGCTGTTCATCCCATCCCCTTGAGACTTCAGCTACATAACTCAAGAAATCCATAGCTTCCTCAGGATTCTTACTCATGAAATCCCCTCCACACATTGTTTCGAGGAGTTGCTTCATTGAGGAAGACATCCCATCATAGAAATAACTCACCAACAGCCATGTATCAAAGCCATGGTGAGGACAAGCATTAATGGCTTCCATGTATCTTTCCCAACACTCATAGAATTTCTCATTCTCTTTAGTTGAGAAGTTTGAAATTTGCCTTTTCAAGCCATTTGTTCTGTGAGTAGGAAAGAACTTCTTGAGGAATTCAGCTTGTAAATCAGTCCAAGAACGGATACTCCTTGGCCTTAAAGAATTAAACCAAATCTTGGCCTTATCCTTTAAAGTAAAAGGAAATAATTTAAGCCTCATCAGGTCGATTAAAGCTCCTCCCTCTCGGAATGTATTACAAACGTCTTCAAATTCCTTGATATGGGCATAAGGATTCTCGCTTTCCATTCCATGGAAAGTTGGCAGAAGTGGCACAATATGGGGTCTGATCACTAGCTGCTCTGTAAGGGGCATTATACATGATGGTGCACTCATACGAGGTGGATGCATGCGATCTCTCATTGATCTGAATTCATTGGGATTGTCCTGATGACCATGGTGGCTATGCTGATCCTCAGGTGTAGTTTCCATGATGTTCAAGCTCAATTCCAACTCCTTGTTATGAGGTTGATTTGTGCCCAGTTGGGTATTTTAATAAAAAATATTTATAAATCTTATGACCTTATACTAGCGTAGCAAAGCTACTATAGTATAGCAGCTCTAGGGTCGAACTCTAGGATGGGTTTTCACTCTACCAGTGATAGACTCAAGATTAGAAATTGAGTCTAATGATTTCCTTTGTCAAAAACTTAAAGTTTAAAAGAAAATAAAATTTTTTTTGAAAGTGGTGTTTGAAACTAAACTAACATAGAACTAGGTAAAAATGGAAGAAAGAAAGTCTCTCGAAGCTAAAGGTTGCTAGGATCAAGTTCAGAATGCAAAGTGGGAAATTCCGGATTTTTCTCCTCGTATTGGGGACAACAACATAAAAGATGGTTGTTTCCCGAACCGGTATAGGTTTAACAATGAAGATTTAATCCATAAAAAGTCAATAGAAATGGTAGTCAAGTTCCATTAATGGCTTTAGACACTATGGGTCTTCACCTTGAGCCACTTTCCAATGGCTCGTACATGATAACTAATGGTCTGATGTGGATCTAGCAATAAGTATCCACAGAGACCTAAAAGCTTATCATGTATTGGCCATTCAAAGTGATTCTAAGGGATTTAAAGCAAAACTTTAGATTTAGAAGCCATTTATGAACTCCAACTACCTGTATTTAATGCACAAGAGTTTTCCACTTTTGCATCTGGACTTTTCACCTAGCTTCCTTCACTCCAAGAAACCAAAAGTTTAGCCTCTCATCCTCTGGGAAAACATCCTCAAAGGTTGTTTGGCTTCCAAGAAAAAGAAAATAGAAAAGAGAAAAGGAAATCAAAAAGAGCTCTGTATTTCACTAAGTGTAAAACATACAATCGTTGGTCTCCTGGAAAAAGCTTCTCAGAGAGTGTTTTTTAAGTGTTTACAAGAGAGTTTATATAGGAAGGTAATTTACCCTTCCTTGAATACTTCCTAGCTAATGAATTACATGAGTGGCTGAATACAAGGAGAAAATGGAGATTTAGACACAAAATATCAGAAGAAAAAGAGTCGGTGCACAAAAATCCCAGTTTTGCACGTTGCATGGTGACTTGCGAAAATTTCGCAAGTTGATTTCGCAACTTAGAATCCACTTTCACACGTTGAGATCCAAGTTCGCAAGTTGCAAAATCAACTTCCGCATGTTGGGCTTCACCGCGACTGCACAGCTGCCATCCACTTTAAATTTCGCACGTTGAAGTTCCAATTTCGCAAGTTGCGAAATTGTCCCTCAACTTGATGCAGTTGTCTTCTGAAGGCCATATCTTCCTCATTTCAGCTCCAAATCGTACACGGTTTGAAGTGTTGGATTCTTGACTTCCTAAGCTTTGAAATGGTATATATCATATAGAAAATTGACTTTGGGAAGTGCTCCAAAAGTGTGAAGGAAGACTGCAGCTGTCGTCCTCTATTTTCTTTACTTTGTTTTCCTCTCTCCATTGCTCTTTCCTTGCATAATTTGAACGACTAAGGCAAAGGACTATGAGGCTCCAAAGCTTGGTTTCTTCATGAATTTGAGCTTCCAAAAGCTTTTCCATGAACTATATGCAGCTCTCCCTCATTCTTAAATTGCTTTGGTGAGCAAAAAGCTATCAAAAACACCAAAACTTAACACAATTTGATTAGAAACGATTGCAAGGGTCCCTAACATGCCAATTGAGTCAAAAGGTAATAATTACTACTCAAGGGTGTTTAAAAGAGCTAATTACAAGCTACAAAATAGCATGTTTTGAGTAGTAATCAGAGGTGTTTCAAGTTTAACAAGCCTTCCTCCACTATCTCGTATCCACTTTGACATACACAACTAGTATCAACTGTAACAAAGAAAAAAAACAAAAACAGAGGAAAACAAAAACAAAACTACCAAAAAGAGTTCGATTAACTAAAACTAAATTAAAAGCTATGCTAGAATATGAATGAGTAAAAGAAACACTAAAAGAGCTAGTAAAATGAAGGAAAATTCACCAAACTTGTGATGAAAACCACAAGTACGCTAAAATAATATCACTATGAAGTTGGCACCTTCCCTGGCAACGGCGCCATTTGATTCGTTCCCAATGGTGTCTCAGCTGATTCATGTCCAGTTGGTGCTCTTTGATTGAGGAAGTAATCAACAAAATTTATAACTTATATCACCATGCATTAGGATAGCTTTAGCTAATATAACATAGTGGCTCTAGGATCGTTCTCTGGGAAGGGTTTTCAACTCACAACTGATACCAATTCAAAGTTAAATTAGTGCTTTTTCATTTCAAGGTTAGCTTAAGAAATAAAACACAAACTTTGGTTAAACGAGGTTTTGTTTCAAGCTAACTAAAAAGAAAGTAATGAAAATTACTTATGAAGAAAAAAACATTCCTTGGAGGTTTGGGTTCACAGGGGAGGTTCCTTATGCAAAAACAAAGCTCCGGTCATTTGGTTCATTTCCTCGTATTATAGAATTAACATATAGTCAATTCTCTAACCGGCGTTGTACAGATGTATCCTTTAAATGGATTTCAGCTCTAATCCTCTCTCACTGATGCAACTTGCAATGGCTCGTGCCTCTCACCTAGCATTTGCCATTCAAGGTGATCTTTAACTTTGGACTTCCCTTCTCAAGCTCACAAAAGATAACTAATGGATGTCTCTTTGGAGTCCAAAAGCTTACCAAGTGTTGGCAATTCTAGAAAATCCTACCTTCAAGTCACTTCCCAAAAGCTTGCAAGAGGTAAACTAGTGTATCTCCATGGACGGAGATCATTTGCCTTACCAGGTGTTGGCTCAAGTGAATTGAAGGTGTTTTAAGTTAACTAAAAACATAGAAATCATTAAAGGATCACACTTTCTCTTCATTAATGGCTGAAACCACAAAGCTATAAATTCTTGCACCTGGAACCTTTCCCGGCAACCTTAGCTCCAAGGAACTAAAAGTCTAGCCACTCATTCTCTGAGGAAACTTCCTTAGAGCTTGTTTGGCTAGTAAGAAAAAGAATGAGAAAACAAAAATCTATAGGTAAAACAGAGCAAGTGCTCTATGAAATATATTTCTTGAAAAATTGTACAAAGGACGCGTCTGAGAACAAGCTCCCCCACTCTTTTATTAAAGAAAATTACAAACTATATATATGAGGTTATTCACCCTTTTTTCTTACTTAAAGACTAAGGAATCCTATGATAGGTGGGTTACAAGGAGAGTTTGGGGATTTAGACATCAAATATCTAAAGCAAAATATCTCAAAATGTCGGTCGCAAATATCGTGAAGCTTCAGGAGAACACCGCAACTGTGCATGTCTGACCGGGTAAGCGCTATCAGAGGATCCGGACATATCTGACCGGGGAAGTTGAAATGCCTTCCTCTCCCATCCGGCGTCAGGCGCCGAATGTGAGATATCAGGAGAAGGTGGAATGTCGGCCGAACAGAATTCCTCCCTAGGTGGAATAAGCTATGTCGCGCGTCACAAGGAGGACTGTCTGCGTGTGCAAGGTGTAGAGACCCCTCCCCCTGATGACACGGAGCGCGCATTGCTATCCAGAGCAACTCTATCCGGATTCCCCAAGAGGACACGTGCCGCGCTCCCCTATCCGGACTCCCTCAGGGAGAAGCACACGGCACTCGCGAACATCACACCTCGGACGATAGCATATCCTATCCGGATATGTTGTCCGGATCATTGACTAAAGTGAGCAAGCTTTGCTACGTCATTCCGATAACCTGCCACAGCCCACGTTCCGCTACCCTCCGATGGTGTGTCCGGACGCCCTGTCCGGACATCTTTTGCAGAGAAGACTGAACCAGAACTCAATCTGGGTTGAAAGCGTGCGTCCACTTGGCAGCTACGTGGATCATTGGGACGCAAGGCATTAACACAAGGGAAAGAGAGCCACGTGGCATTTTTTAGGGAGGATCCCACACTCCTTGCATTCCAGATTTGCTTATGGAAAAAGACTTCAAAGCTTCGGTTCTTCATGTTTCTGAGCTTTCCATTGCTTTGCCATGGATTCCAAAGAATTCTCTTCAATCTCGGATTGCTTTGGTGATCAAAAAGCTATCAAAACACTAAAACTTAACACAATTTGATTAGAATTGATTGCAAGGGTACTTAATATGTTAATTGGGTTAAAAGGTGATAACTACTACTCAAAAGTGTTTAAAAGAGTTAATTACAAGCTATCAAATAGCACTTTTTGAGTAGTAATCAACTAGCAAAGAAGAAGACCGTCATCTGGCCTCAGGTTCAGGAGATCGTGACTGAGCCGGACTAATTGTTAGAAGCAGAGCAGACTGAGTGGTGTGAGACCGTTGAGTTGGTTGTGCCACCTATAATCAAAGAAGTTGAAGAAAAAGAAATGGCTGCCAATCTGCGTTAAAGAAATGGCTAAACAAGGCCATTGAAGTTGGGTCTTCGTTAAAGAAACAAAATATGGGCGAAAAGGGCTTGTCTTTCAGGCTTGTTGCTAATGCTTCACCGATACCAACTCCTCATTCTCCACCTGCTTCTAAGGTACAGGACGCGGAAAACATTCATTTCCATGGGCTAGGAGAGACAGTCACCATATTTGGTGATGACTCTACACTTACTGCACAAACTCTACCGGTTACTCCTGTCGATGAGCCTAATTGGGAAGCGTTGGACGTTCTCTTGGAGTGTTTCCCCACATTTACCAACATGGAGCCTCTAGCTTCCCATATGAACGAACTGTTCCCTATAATGGAGCAGGTTCTAGTGGACTTGACTACAGATCCTCAACAAAACTTCATGGCTCATGTTCCACATGGGGCCTCAAGCGAGACCATTGAAGTAATCATACGCTTAAAGGATTATTCAGCCATGTAGACGACGAAAGTGGTATGATACTTTTTACAAATAATGCATGTGATCTCCATATCATTTTTTCTTACTTTTTCTCCATGGTTCTTAATGACAGATTGTAGCCGAGGTCTAAAACTTGATAAGACAATTCTATCATCTTTTTGAACGGTTGAAGGCAACCGAAAAAATCAGAGCATACACGGCTCATGGCATGGACTGCCAGAGGGAGTTGTCGACCAAGCTAGAGATGACCAAAACAGTTGAAACCGCCACATGGAAGACGACAGTTGAGAACGTGAATCTGTCAAGGAAGGTAGAGATCAAGAATGATATGATCCAGGACGAGATCCGCCAGTTGAAATTAGATATGGCTACTATTGAATCGTCTAAGGCCAAAGTTAAGGAAGAAGGTGCTTGGCTAAAACGGGAGCTCAAGTGGACCATGTTTGGCTTTTCCAAGGAGAATAAGGAGTTGGAAGTGACATATCAACAACAAGTGGATGATATGTTCTTTTACGACTACTAATGTTGTATGAAGAAACATGGCATTATTGATGATATACCTAACATTCCATTAGACGAGGATGATAAAGTTGAGCTGGGTGATGGTGTCGGGTAAGGAGATAGCTCGGGAATGGGAGACAAATCTCCAGCAATCGGCCATGAGGATTAAGATGCAACTACTTTTACTTTCCTTTCTTTTGGTTGCTTAGACATTTTGATAGTATAGACATCAACCTTTTGGCATTTCCGTTTTTGAGTGCTACAAATGAACACAATTTTCAATGAGTTTCCATGTTTTGTGAAATTTGCCCGTGTACTTGATTGTACACCATCATATTCACTGTTTGGCTCAAGTTATTCCTTTGGCCTTGAGTGATATTAAGTATCTTGGGCCTTTTAGCCTTTCTCCCGTGAGAGCTTTAAGGCCAGTGTCACTTAGGCTATGCCTTGATGTTCTTTCGATTTATGGCTCGGACTATATTGGCCATGCCATTTACAATCCGACTTATTAGCCGTTTACAATCTAGCTTGTTTAGCCGTACAAAAATGAAGTATAAACATGATTTATGCACAACTTGTTTATTGATAATATTTCTTCAAATTTGCTACATTCCAAGGACGAAGTAGTGGCGTTCCGTCTAGTGTCTATAGATGGTATGCTCCTATTTATCCCGTTTTGTATACAACATAAGGCTAGGCTAGAGCCTGCCAACTCCTAATTCGACCGTGTTTTCAAAGATTCTTTTCAGGACCATGTTGCTTGGATGAAACAAACATGGGCGCGCTCTCTTGTTGTAATGAGCCACTGTTCTTTGCTGATAAGAGGCTAATCGGATAGCTGCGACCTTTCGCTCTTCATCCGCCCAGTCTAAGTGTACTTCAAGATTTCTTTCATTGGCTTGTGATTCTTGCATTGTTGTCCTGATCTTGGGTAAGCTTATTTTGGTGTGAATGACAACTTCCATTCCGTATGCAAGGGCAAACGGGGTGACCCCAGTAGGCTGTCTGTTTGTGGTTCTATAAGCCCACAGTACGCCAGACAATTTGTATACCCATTCACCTCTTGGCCCTTCCAATTGTTTCTTCAAAGAATTTAATAAGGTTTTATTTGCCATTTCTACCTGTCCATTGCTTTGTGGATACCAAGGCGTCAAATAAATGTTTTTGATCTTCAATTTTGAACGAAACTTGTGGAAAATACTGTTATTGAATTGTGACCCATTGTCCGTGACAATTGCATGAGGAATTTCGAATATGCATATAATGTTTTTCTAGACGAACTTTGTTATGTCTTTGTCTTTGATGCTAGCATAGGCCTCAGTTTCTACCCACTTGCTAAAGTAGTTTGTGGCTATGAGCAAGAGTTTATTTTTAGCTACACCGGTTGGTAATGGGCTGACTATATCCATCCTCCATTGAGCAAATGGCCAAGGACTGGCTACTAGCTTAAGGTAGTCAGATGACAAGCATGGGATAGGTGTATTCTTTTAACATTGATCACATTTGTGGATGTAATTCTCAGCATCCCATTTCATTGTAGGCTAGTAATAGCCTTGTGAATAGGCTCGATGCACTAAGGTTCGTCCTCCTGGGTGGTTGCCGCATACACCTTTGTGCAACTAAGCCAAAACATATTGAGCCTTTGAATTGGTTAGACATTTCAAATAAGGCCTCCCAAAGGACCGTCTGTACAATTGATCATTGATCAAAGTAAACCGGGTAGCCTGAATACGAAGCTTATATGCTTGTTTCCCATCCTCTGAAACTTCATTAGTGCAGAGGTAATAGCAATGGGGTGCATCCACCATTCACCTGCATGGGCCACATCATGGACCCATTCTAAAGCAATAGAAGGCATGGGCTAGACATAAACTGGCAACATGATATATTTAGTGATGGGCAAGGCGACGACAACTCTGACCAGTGCATCTGCTTTTCTGTTCTTTTCATGAGGAATACGTTTGACTCTCCAATCAGACAGCTTGGCTAAACGGGATTCCACACCATTGAGGTGGCAAGTCATTCGTTCATCCCTGGCCTCATACTCTTGCTGGATTTGCTCGACCACTAATTGAGAGTCACTTCCTATTTCTACCTTCGATGCTGCAAGTGCCAAGGCGAGTTCGAGGCCAACTATAATTGCCTCGTATTCAGCCTCCTTATTAAATGCAGGAAAATCGAGGCGGACAGACTGCTCAAGTGGCTTCCCAATAGAGGAGAGTAGTACGAGCCCTACTCCAACCTCTAATACTTGTGATGCTCTATTTACATGCAATATCCACTAATGGTTGATGGTGTTAGTCTGTACCCATTTTTTGGGTAGCTCGACTATAAAGTCTGCGAGGATTTGGCCTTTTAGTGACAAGCGTGGCTTGTATTGTATGTCATACTCGCTTAACTCAATAGCCCACTTCATCATCTGTCCAGATAGATATGGCTTGTGCAAGGTAACCTTCAATGGATGATTTGTCAAGATTGTCACTTGATGTGCCTGGAAACATGGACGAAGCTTTTTAGCAACAACACGCAATGCTAGCGTCGTCTGCTCTACTTGAGAGTACTGGGTCTCAATGACTACCAATGCCTTACATAGTAGACGAGTTTTTGCCCGTTTTCTTGGGCATGTCAGAATAGGACGACACTGACTGAATAGTCTGAGACAACAAGATGCTTGTATAGTTCTTCTCTCTCATCTAGACTACTTAAGATGTGAGGTTCTAAGAGACAGTGCTTAATAGCATCAAAGACACTATTGCAATCCTCTGTCTAGCCAAACTTTTGGGCTTCGCGTAGAGTAGTGAAGAATGAACGGAGCTTATCAGTGAACTGGGCTATAAATTGGCCTAAGGCTGCAAGATGACCCATTAGTCATTGTATTTCCTTTTTAGTGGATAGAACAAGTGTCTCAAGCATGACCTTCATTTGGTCTAGGTTTATTTCGATTCCTCATTGAGGTACTAAAAAGGCAAGAAACTTGCCCACACTAACATTAAATGCATATGAAGCGGGTTAAGTTTCATATTATACTTCCATATTAAGGCGAATGCTTTTTCCAAGTGTTGCATGTGTTCTGTGCAAGTTTTACTTTTGATGATTAAGTCGTCAATGTATACCTCCACTGTTCGTCCCATCAAAGGTTTGAAGATCTTTATCATCAACCTCTAATACATTGCAGCTACATTTTGGAGCCCAAAAAGCATGACGTTATAGCAATACAATCCATGAGGCGTGATAAAAGTCGTTTTTTCTTTATCATGACGAAACATGGGGATTTGGTAGTAACCGGAGAAAGTGTCTAAGAAGGAGAACATTCTGTTCCTAGATGTAGAATCAACAATTTGATCGATTTGGGGTAAATAGAAGCTATCCTTTAGGCAAGTGTCGTTTAAGTTCATATAGTCCACGAACAATCGCCAGATTCTTTCCTTCTTTGGTACCACCACAACGTTGGCCAACCAATTTGGATAGGTATCTTCTAGGATAAAGCCAACGTCGATCATTGCCTATTTAGATTGGTTGGCGAATGTCATAATGGTACCAAAGAAAGAAGAAACTGGGTGAGTAATGGGCCCATCTATCGGTCGGACACTATCATCAGTGAACGTGCATTGAACGATATGCACTCTCTCTCTGATAGAGGCTGTATGAACTAGTCTTCACCCCTATTTTCGGGAGCGGTACTTGTCATCTACGAGCTCTCCTTGTATATAGTTGATGACTGATCTAGGTGCTGCAGGAGACGGAGGGGCCTGTTAGGCTATTCTTTCTTCGTCTCATCCGTTAGGGCACAAACATATTACTTTAGGTGTTTAACTTTAATGAGCTCTTCTACTAGGTAGTGTAGGTTCTTGTACTACTCCGTGGTATGCCCATTCTCTTTATAGTAATAGCATCGTTGTTTCTAGTCTCGCTTGGCTGAATCAGTCTTAATTAGTTCTGGCCATTTGAACTTGGACAACTCTTGAATCAATGGAAGGAACTGCTCGTAAGAAATGGTCAGTGGGGTGAGCCTAAGGGGTTGTTATTTTCGTCCGTCTTGTTTCAGTCTCTCTTGTTCTAGACTGGTTGTTTGGAGGCTTTGAGCTTCTAGCTTTGTTATTTTTTCTAGTCGGTTAGTGACCAGAACCTGCTGAGAAGTTGCTCAAACATCATCCTCGAGCATAACATACTTATCCGCTTGTCTGAACATATCGTCCATCGAGGTGGATAGCTTTTTAGCGAGGGACTCAAAGAACGGAATGTCTGGGCTTATATTCCACTTGAAGATCTGAAGGATGGCGTCCATGTTGTAAGACTTTACTTGAAGTACTGCTTGTTTGAATCGCTTCATGAAGTTCCTCAGAGATTCGTTCTCTTGCATCTTAATGTTCTGCAAAGTGCTTATATTCTACTTTTGACATGCAGAACATAAGTAGTGGCCGACAAATGCCTCATAAACATCACAAAATGAATTGATGGAGTTCTAAGGGAGGCAATGAAACCACGACAAGGTCGAACCATGGAGATTGGCGGGAAAGACCTTGCAAAGCAACACATAATTCCCAATGTCCAATGTCATCAATTGTTGGTAGTGCAACAAATGATCAAATGGGTTACTTGTACCATGGTACATAGTGAACTTGGGTACCATGAAACCTTTGGGAGGTTCATAGCTTATGATATGAGGGTCGAACGGTGTGGAAAACATATCATCCAACCATCGGTTGATAGAACCTAAGCCTTTCCTATGGGCTCAGGCATAGTTGGCAACTATGGCTGTGGAGGCTGGAAGCTTGGTGATGCCTTCTGTTTCAGTCGGCCCAATCAAACCTTCAAGGGGTTGGATATGCGTGGGAATGCCTGGGCCTATTGGTCTTGGGGCCCCAGGCAGGCCCTCATGGAGTTTGACAAGTGGGCCCCGTCGATGTCCCTTTTTCCGTTTTCCTCTGCTGGAGCTAGCAGCCTTATCGAGGTGGGATTGGTCGGTTGAGGCATAAGGTTGTTCGGTCTAAGTAAGAGAGCGACTAGAGGAAAAGTCTTCTTTATGCGTTTGGTGAGACGACTCTATGTGTCGTAGAGATGAGCGTGTTGTTTGGCTGCGACTTCGATCAGGGTTGGTCAATTGAGAAGGAGTGCAATGGCTTTGTGAGTGATGCCCCTTGGCCATCTAAGTCCGCAACTCCTGATTTTCACATTTAAGCTATTTAGCTTGTTGAAGCAGTGACTACATTCAATGCTCATTTTCTTCTTGCTTTCTTTCCATTCAGGCTCACCAAGCTTAGAATTAGTCGGCCATAGTGGCTAATTGGGATGCATTAGATGTATTGGCCATTGTGCTAATATGCTTTTGGTTCAAAATTCCCACAAACGACGCTAATGTTGTTGCACAATCCGAGAGGGTAGTCTTGTCTGGCTGCCACAAGCTGGATGAAGGAGATGGCCAATAGTTCCGTCTAAGTTCCTCAAGAGGCAGACGACTATAATCCCTGCACAAAGACTGTCTGGATGGTTTGTCCTGGCACGCCCCCCCGATGCTAAAGTCAGTAAGTGACTTAAGCAAGTCAAATTCTTTTTCAGAAAGATAGTTATTTCCTTCCTTTGTAGAATTTGCATGGTTATTTATACCTTTTACGATGTAACGTCTTACCCGGTGTCTTAATAGCACCTTAATTGCACTTGATTGTGCGATCTAATGGCATTGATTGCTAATGCATAACGGTTGTCTCACCATGATGAGCCGTTGAGAATGGAATGCTTCCCATAACAGCCGTAGTTAATATAGAGCATGCTAGGTGCACAATCTGCACATTAATGGGTGTGTAAATGCATGATAGATGGTCATGCTTTAACCATGGTATATCTTTGTAGGATTTATCCATTTGACCTACTTTGAGATGGATCAGTCACTTGGCTTAAGGGGTCGTAGGGCTATCCAACTAAGGATAGTTTCCTAGACAACACCTCAAGCCAAACGGTCATAAGAGAGTGGTGGACTTTAGGATGACCTTGCATAGAGGGTCTCCACCATTATATTTACAAAAAAACATGTTATTATTTAACATAATGAGCATAATTCAAAATGTGGATGTTGTTTAAGACGTAAAAACTACATATATGTTGGTTACAAGTTATTTATGCAATAAAACTATAAATTAACAAAAAAATTAAGGCCCATTTGGGCATGTTTGCTAAAACTTATTTTTAAAAATTGTTTTCAAGTTGAAGAACAAAAAATAGTTTTCTAATGTTTTATAAAAATAAGGTATTTGACAAGTTATTTTTAAAAGTAGTTTAAAAAAAAAAAACTTTATTTCGATAAGTTATTATATATATATATATATATATATATGTATTGTTTTGGCTGTGTAAAAACATTGCCAATTCAATTTATATAATATAAATTAAATTTAATTCAAGTCTTATTAAAAATGAAAATAGTTTTATAATTACAAATATAATAAAATAATTATTTTTAGGGAAACATGAATAATAATATTATAATGAAATCATATATTATAATTTTTTTATTAAAAAAATATTATTTTAGTACATGTTAAAAAAATAAGGATATTAACATCTTAAAAAAAGGGGTAAAAATAGATATTAATAATTTAATCATAAATTTATGGTGTTAATGAGTTTATTATTTGAATTTCAAATTATTTTTAAAAATTATTAAACTTTTTAATAAATCCAAATTTCTAGTATTAATGAGTTTATAATTTGAGTTCAAATTATTTTAAAAATTGGTAAAGTTGTTAATGAATTCAACACTTTAAGTCTTGTTTAATTTGAAGTTTATTTGTTTGATTTAAAAAATAATGATTCTATTTATAAGAAAAACAATAGAGTAATTTTAAACCAATTTTTGTTCATAAACCTTTTGTATTGATTGGATTTTTATTTGACTTTAGTTATTTTTAAAAATTATTAGACTCGTTAATAAATTCAACATGTTAAGTCTAGTGATTGAAATGTTGATTTTTATCGACGAAATTTCTCCGATATTTTGGTTATTGGTGAAGCTCGATACGACATTGAGGATTGATAATCAGTTGGAAAGAATTTCGCTCTTTTATTGAAGTTATCGCCAAAATATCGACAAATATCAAATTTTTTTATCAATTTTTTGGGAAATTTCCCGATATTTCTGTTAGTCAACGTGCTGGCTTTGGTCAAAGTGCAGCTTTGCTCCCCTCAAAATTAATTTTTCACTACAGCGTGGGCGTTGGGGTTTGATGACATTGGGATCGTCGAAGAAGAAGAGAAGATACGAGGTCGCTTGCTCGATTGGGTGGTGGGTCCAAAAGAAGAGGTTGTTGAGGACGCCTCCGCCTGCTTGCGGCTCCGAGTTTTCATGCAAAAGCCCCCACCCCTCAAATCAGACAGTTGCTTGCCATTGAAAAAGTGGCGATTAGACAACACCCGATCCACGATTCCCCATCATCTTCAAAATCCCACCAACAAAAACAATCCCCAAATTCAATCTTTCCCTTCCCACCTCAACCACACCTCAACCACACCAAAACCCCATATCACAAACCCTAGATTCCTCCCAACCTAGACACCAATCAGCCCCCACAACACCAAAACCCCCCAAATCACAAACCCTAGGCTCTCCCACCCAAACTCCTCCGATTCAAACAAACAACTGAGTAGCGTGATCACCACTAGGGCAAACATGCCCTTGTTAATAAATATACATATTACTATATTAAAGTTCATTATTAAAAGAAAATTCTAATAAATAAATCAATTCTAATTATTTTATTTTAAATTTTATTTAACTAATTACTAAAAATATAAAAACAATCATTATAAATTTCTTAACAAATATTTTTATATTATTTATATGATGATTAAATATTAAAAAAAATCATACATATATCATCATTTATCTCATTAATCTTATTTTAAAAAATTACTATCATTTCACTTTTTATTTTTTTTATATTTATCTTTTTAAAATTTATTTAATTTTGAATATTTTATTTTAAATGTAAAAAATACAAAATTATTCAAAAATGGCTAAAATATAAAAAAATAATAATGAAGATCTAACATTTTATAAATTAAAATTAATTTTAAAATAAATATCGTCTTCAACAAGATGAACTCCCTTCATTTAACAATATGATGGAACCACATTGATTTTCATTTTGGTACTAAAGACTATTGCAATGTCATATATATTATATTTATTTATAAATTGTTTTTATTCAATAAAATCAAATTTTTTTTTTTTAAACTCAATTCTAACTTTATACACTTCCAAAATTCATATTTATTATTCTTAAAATTCAAGTATTGAATCTACCGATATGTCTTTGCCTATTGACGTTTTTCTTCTTGATCATATCTATGTCAATTACACTTACAAAATAACTTAAAAATGTGTATTCTTGCTTATTTTATCATTTTTTTTTTGGAGTTTTCCCAAGTATTCCTATGAATTTTGAATAATTTTCGTTTCATCGATATTTGTGAAAAAATATTCATTGATATTTTCGATACATCCGTAAAATCGAAGTATCGATATTTTCATCCTTAGTTAAGTCTTGTTTAGTTTGGAGTTTATTTGTCTAGTGAAAAAAAATTGGAAAATAAGAATTCTATGTAAAAGAGAAACAGTAAAGTCCTTTTAAGCCAATTTTTGTCCATAAATTTTTTGTATTAATTAGATTATTATTTGAGTTTTAAGTTAGTTTTAAAAAATTACTCAACTCGTTAATGAATCAACGCATTGAGTCTTGTTTAATTTAGAGTTCATTTGCTTAGCCAAAAAAAAATTGAAAAATAATAATTCTATGTAAAAGAGAAATAATAAAATTGTTTTATACCAATTTTGTCTATAAATTTTTTGTATTAATTGGTCTATATTTAAAAATTATTAAACTTGTTAATGAATTCAATGAATTAAATCTTGCTTAATTTGGAGTTTATTTACCTAATAAAAAAATTTATAAAATTAAACTCAAACATTTAAAATAAATGTTATTCTATGACTTACTAATGTTATTGAGTTTTATGACATTTTAGTATCAATTAAATCGGTTTTTAAGTTTTAAATTATTTTTAAAAATTAATAATTTTTATGTACCAACTACAATTTGATTTGAAATTTATTTGCTTAATGAAAATTTTTTGTTTAAAGGAAGATCATATTTTAAGATTTTTGGTATCAGTTATAGATCGTGGAAAGTGAAAGGGAATGATATCATGTTCAATCTTATTTTTTTATTTGTTTTATTTTTTTTAAATTTTTGATGTTTCCTTTTGTTTTTAATAACCGGTGAAAACAACTCCTACTTATTTTTTATTTCACTTTGTTTCTAAAGATTATTTTTAGAGAACAACGATAAAATATTGTTAGGAATTTTTAAAAATAATTTTCTGTTTTCAAAAATATAAAATTGTTTTTAAATCATATGGCCAAATAGGGTCTTAGCTTTCAAATAATATATATCAAGAATGAAAATGGTAAATAAACACATATAAAAAAAATAGAAAAAAACTTTTTTATGATCAAATAAGTGTTTGTTACAAATTTTACGATTGTTAAGTGTTCTTTCAAAATGATAATGGCCAACATAGAACATTAGACAATGCCAATTAAATAAATAAATAAAAAAGTTATATGTAAGCTTTTTATTATAATTTGATTATAATGAATTAAGAAAACTATAGATATTCAAGATAAATGTACCTTTTCATTGTTTTGATCAATTTTTCAAAAAAATTCATAAAATTTTGATTATATAAATTGTCTTCTAATTTAGATATTAATGAAGTTAGAATTTTTTTCATGAAATTGATTATTATGATATTAGATATTGAAGAAATGAAAATTTTATTTCATCATTTACCAAATTAGATGTTAAAGAAATTAATTAAGGATTTTATATTACTAATTAACAAACTATCATAAAATTAAAATTAAAAAATAAAATTACAAAGTTGATAATAATGGACTTAGAATTTAATTTTTCTTAGATTTGTTATAAGAAAAAAGTAAGGAAAACTTAGAATTACTTCATGAATTGAATACCATAAAATTGACACTAATGGAATTAAAATTTGATGATCATGCAAGTAATTACTACGAAATTGGTGTTAATAAAAACATAATTTTTATAGTGTAAATTGTATATTGTGATGTTAATATTAGAGAAATTAAGGTTCATTTCTATAAAGATGGTTGTTCCAAATTCCCAGGACTTTCAAGACTGGGGAAGGCTAATGATTTGATCTGCAGAGTGTCTGATTATAATTTGGGTTGAATTGGGCTCCATTTATTTGTATGGGCTTTGGGTTCAATTTGGAATTTAAAATCTAATTTGGAGTTAATAAGTTCATGGGTTTGGGTTAAATCTTTGGTATAGATTATGTCCTTGTTTAATTTGGAGGTTGGACAACTGTGGATTGAGAGATAGAGAGAGAGAGAGAGAGAGAGAGAGAGAGAGAGAGAGAGAGATGGGGGGAGGCAGTTGTGATGCTTCTCTTATCATTGTAGATGGGTCTTTATAAATAGATGATGAACATCAAATCTTGAAATTGAGGGTTAAAGATGGGTATGCATGTGAGATCGAACCAAATTTTAATAATTTCAAAATTAAATTAAATCCAAGGACTTAGCACTAATTTTGGAATTTACAATAACACATTGGTTATATATAAAAATTAAATTCTTATCACTTTACTTAATTCCATGTGTACTATTTTAAAGAATGCTTTCGCGGGACAGTTTTGCTTTGTAGACGACCAATCAAAGAAGAGATACAAATAATGAGAGCACTATGTCGTAAAGAATCTCATGGGGCAGTTTTGTTAATGTTTATTTTACATTGTATAATAGTGAAAGAGAGATGTTCAGCTTCTTGCCTCATGATCATGAAAATGTACAGTCTGTAGCCGATCATGAGGATTATCAACTCCCATGTTCACTGACAAAAGATTAGCACAATATCTTATAAAGTTTGTAGGGTGGACAAAAGAAAAATCTGCAATAAATGAATCAGACACACATCAAAACATAATACTCCAATGCTTTAGCTCTAGTAAGAATCGAGAAGCAGTTATCTTCTAATGAGCTCCTACTTTACAAAACCCAACTCACCCTTCAACATAGCCCTGCTCAACTCTAGTAGCCATGCCCCGCCGCTAGTAGCCTAGTGTCAGCCCCTTAGCTTCTTGACCCAATGATGGAGGAATGGGCTTCATGGGCAGGCCTTGCACCCATGGGGAGCCTAGACGGAGAACATTGATAGCTTGGAGGTTTGGTAGTTCAAACCCTAGGAGATAAAATGAGGAGACCACGTTAGATGGGCATTGCGTGAGCGCCAGATTGGTACAGTGCGCGCACCAAGCAGGCACCGCATGTGTGAAGCAGTCTCACGCACCAGGCCACACCCATACGCGTACCATGTCGTGTAGCAATCTCGCACACTAGGTTGCGCCCATGCGCACACCAAGCCACACCTATGGGCACACTTAGCGCACCCCAGGTATATGTGGGGCTATGGAGTTGGTATAGATGAAGGGTGAGGTTTATTATGGGCTATAATCTTTAATTATTTAAATATTCCATTATGTCTCATCAAAGGGGTCTGATGTCTCCTCCAAACATCTTGAGAATGGTCCGTAATGCTCTTTAAGGGGGGGAAGGGGTAGGTGACTTAAAAGGACACCAAGGCCAAGCCTTGACCGCACCAAAAGAGTAACATAGCACCGCCTTAGGCGTGCCTAGGACACATAAACTATACTCAAGCAAGCACACATGGGCTCCACGACATGTCTGGCGTGTACCTCGTGGCCACAACGACACGGGGCCTGGTGTGGTCTACCTTTTCCCAGCGCTGGCAAAAGGGTGCCTAAAGACTTGTGCTGCGAGCTAGCTAGAGAAGCCATGAATGCAATGTCATGGTTCAATGGGGCACTAGATGTGCAACTGACTTAAACTTATGATGACTATTCATAGCATAAGGGCGCAATGCCTTGTGCACTAGGAAAGAACAACCATAGGCGCAATGCCATGGCTCGTAGCTGTGAAGCCTTGACCTGACAGAGGGAGCTAGACACATGCTCGGGCCATGGGCACCTTGACATGGCATGGGCTCTAACATCAGTGAAAGGAAGATACACTGATGCATTAGACACCTGGTTAGCTGGTTTATGCATGTTGCTGGTTCAGAAGGCCTTGATTAGAGACACTTTGGTGGGCACCTGTTCACAAAAGGCACTTTACGAGGGGGAGGCAACTTGTTAGGGAGACTCATCAGCAGCTTGATGTAAAAGGCTTGAGGGGATGACAACTAGCACAACAGGTGATTAGGACAACACTTAACAACAGGGGACTAGTAGATGGCTGTGATATTGGTGGCTGGTGCGAAGAGACACCTTGGTTCGAAGGGATGTCTCCAACTGGGTGGTTATGTAAGCAGTTATGGTGGTTGCATAACCACCAACAAGCTCATTGGTTTGAATTTTGAATTGTGAACTATAGGTTGGGTCATATAAAAGCCCCCTACATATCTGAGATAGAGTATGAATGATGTTTCTTGAATGCTTAGAAGTTTAAGCATTGTACTCTGACTCTGGAAAAGTATTGAGACACTTTGAAAACAGTTTTGTATTCTTGTAGAGATTGAAATAATATAAGTTGGGAAGGATGTTCCCGTAATCGTTGTGACTTGTTACATTGCTTTTATAAGGGCTGAAAAGAAAGGTTGGCTAAGGAAGGGTTCTTAGCATCGTACACTCAGTGAAAAATTTGGGCAGATTTATCAGGGGTGTGACAAGTGGTATGAGAGTGTGTACCAAAGATGGCTAGTAGTAGTGCAACGGAAACCTTGTGAGAAAGGATTGTTAAGATGAAAGAAATGTTGGGAGATTGGCCACGTGAGGATGACACCGTGGCTTTGTGGGTAGAGCACACTGTGGGGGAAATCCAAGTATAGAGGAGTTTGCTGGAGACCCATGACAAATTCTTTAAGGAGAAGTTTGCTTGCTTGAAAGTAGAAATCCAGTCCTTGATGAATGACTTCAAAGGTGTCCTGCAGTCTTATGGAGAAGACATTGCAGTCCTCAAGAAGGTTGTATTGCAGGGATGCTCCTCAAGCCTTGAAGCCCCTCCCAAAGTTCGGGTCCTAGATCCTAAGGGCTTCAATGGTAATAGGAACACAAAGGATTTGGAGAATTTCTTATGGGACATGGAGCAATTCTTTAGGGCTACTCATGTTCCTGATGACGAGAAAGTATCCATTACCAGTATGTATTTGACTAGTGATGACAAATCGTGGTGGCGAACAAGGATGAAGATGATGTAAAGTCTGAAAGGCCCTAAATCACCACTTAGGAGACTCTGAAGAAGGAATTAAAAGATTAATTCCTTCCCACCAACACTGCTTGGGTGGCCAGGGAATCATTGAAAAGCAATGTTTTAAAAATCAAACCGGACTGAACTGGCCGGTTCAACCGTCGACCGGTGGCATTTCCGATCCGGTTTGCCTTATTAAACCGTTTGAGGATTAAACCGGTCATGAACCGCCTAAACCGGCGGTTGGACCGGTGACTCGATGGAACCGAACGGTTCTAATCGAACCGGACGGTTCAAGTTGAACCACCATTTTGCTAGCATGGAAGGTTCCCTTGTATAAAAAGCTTTGGCAGAAGCCCATGCTAGGCCTTGTCTAATAATGACAAAGCCCACACCCCACTCAACCATATTGTGGGCTGAGTCTTGAGCCCACCAGATGAGGTAATGCCTTGGCCCTCAATGAGGATAGCTTTTATAGGCATCCTTTGCATCCTCATTCCTCTTAGAAACCAATGTGGGATTGCTAACCAACCTAATCAATAAAAATAAAATAACAAATCCCACCCAAGAGGATTTGAACCTTAGACCTTAGATTCAATAGCCATCCTAGGACACCACTCGGCTACACAACTTTTGTTATCTAATATGCCATACAAAATAATATATATTGGATTTTAAAATTTTTATAATATTAAATAAAAATAATATAATATTTTTAAAAATTATAAAATTAGTTTAAATTTTCATTTTTAATATATTCACATTTAAATATTTTACATATTTCATTTAATAAAATTAAAAATATTAATATGATTTAATTTGATAATATTATTAATTTTTAATTTATTCATATATATTTTAAAAATTTTATAATTATTTTAATTTTAATAATATATAAATTATATATTTATGACGTCATCGGTTCGACCGTCGGTCCGACCAGTGAACCATGAACCGGTAACTTTTCCGGTTTGATCACCGGTCCGATTATGAAAACATTGTTGAAAAGACTCGGACACACCGGATTAGTGAGGGACTATGTCAAGGAATTCAGTTCCTTGATGCTGGATATAAAAAACATGTCAGAGGAGGACAAACATTTCAATTTTATGTCCGGATTGCAAGGATGGGCTCAGACGAAACTTCGAAGACAAGAGATTCATGATCTCCTTGCGCCATGGCTACAGTAGATTGTCTGGTGGATTACAAGATGGGTGGCGCCATCTCCACCATGCATAAACCAAAGTCTGAAGGAGGCAAGAAGGCTAAGGCTGAGAGCAAGACTTCTAAGAAGTCAGGGTGGAAGAAACAGAACAAGAAAAGTGCTACAAAGGTAAAACCAGTGGAGAAGACCACGAAATTTGTGCAGTAGTCCACCCGGATGGCAGGATGCTTCATTTGCAATGGTCCACACTGAGCTAGGGATTGCCCCAAAAGAGAAAAACTCTCGGCCCTTGTGACTGTAAATGACAAGGGAGAATCTAACTTAGAGACCCCTTCTAGAGCCAATCCACTACAACTCTTGAATGTCATTCATGGTGAGACTCTTGTTCAAAAGTCCCTACTGCATGTGCATGCGATTGTGAATGGTGTGTAGGTTAAAGCTATGGTGGACAATGGTGCCACTCACAATTTCGTGGTCACTCAAGAAGTAACCAAGTTAGGACTGAAATTGGAAGAGGATACTAGTTGGATCAAAGCAATCAATAGCAAAGCCCAAAAGATCCAATGTCTAGCCAAGAATGTCCTTGTGCAAGTTGGTGGCTGGAAGAACATGTGTAGCCTACTTTGTGTGCCATTGGATGATTTTGATCTAATCCTTGGCGTAGACTTCCTCTTAAAGGCTAAAATGGCTTTGATCCCACATCTTGGTGGTTTGATGGTGTTGGAAGAAAGTCATCCCTGTTTTGTGTAGGCCTTGAGGGCAAAGGATGGTGGTAAGGGTTAGCCTGATATGTTGTCCGCTATCCAATTAAAGAAGGAATTGAAGCGGGGCCAGGATACATATGTTGCAGCTTTGATCGAGATCAAGGAGGGTTAGTCCGTGGAAGTCCCTGATTCAGTGGTCAAGATTCTAAAGGAGTTAAGAGATGTGATGTTTGTAGAACTCCCCAAGAAATTGCCACCTTGGCGACCCATTTACCACAAGATAGAGTTATTTCCTGGAAGAAGTTGGTGTAGATGAAGGGTGAGGTTTATTATGGAATATAATATTTAATTATTTAAATATTCCATTATGTCTTCTCAAGGGGGTCTGATGTCTCCTTCAGACATCTTGAGAATAGTCTATAATGCTTTTTAAGAGGAGGAATGGGTAGGTGACTCAAAGGGACACCAAGGCCAAGCCTTGACCGCACCAAGGGGACAACATGGCATCGCCTTGGGCGTGCTTAGGACACATAGATGACACTTAAGCACGCACACATGGGCTCCACGACATGTGTGGCGTGCACCCCGTGGCCGCAACAGCATAGGGCATGGTGTGGCTTACCTCTTCCTCGTGCTGGCACGAGGATGCCTAAAGACCGTGCAGCGAGCCAGTTGAAGAAGCCATGAATGCAATGGTTATGGTTTGATGGGGCATTAGATGTGAAGCTGACTTAGACCCATGATGACTATGCATAGCACAGGGGCGCCATGCCCTATGCACCAGGAAGGAACAACCATGGGCGCAATGTCATGACTTATTGCTATGGAGCCTTGACTTGACAGAGGGAGCTAGACACATGCCTGGGCCATGGGCACCTTAACATGGCATTGGTTCAAACATCAGTTTAGGGAAGACACACCTGGTCAGCTGGTTGATGTATGTTACTGGTTCAAAAGGCCTTGATTAAAGACACTTTTGTAGGCACTCATTCACAAGAGGCACCTTACGGGGATGAGACAGCTTGTTAGGGGGACTCATCAGCATCTTGATGAAAAAGGCTTGAGGAGATGACAACTAGCGAGTAGCAACAGGTGATCAGGATAGCACTCAGCAACAAGGGACTGACAGATGGCTGTGATAATGGTGGCTAGTGCGAAAAGACACCTTGGTTTGAAGGGGTGTCTCCAACCGGGTGGTTATGCAAGTAGTTATGGTGGTTGCATAACCACCAACAGGCTCCTTGGTTTGAATTTTAAATTGTAAACTACAGGCTAGGTCATATAAAAGCTCCCTGCATTTCTGAGACAGAGTATGGATGATGTTTCTTGAATGCTTAGGAGTTTAAGCATTGTACTCTGACTCTGGCAAAGTGTTAAGACACTTTGAAAGTAGTTTTGTATTCTTGTAGAGATTGGAATAATACAATTTGGGAAAGGTGTTCCCGTAATCGTTCTGACCTATTACATTGCTTTTATAAGGGTTGAAAAGAAAGGTTGGCTAAAGAAGGGTTCTTAGCACCGCACACTCAATGAAAAATTTAGGCAGATTATTAGGGGTGTGACACCTAGTAACCATGCCATTCTCAACTCACTAGCCCTCCAACACAACACCATCATCCGTACAACGAGCCTTCCAAACTGGTGTCCTCACCATCACACACCCACGACCAAGCTCTCTCAAACCCAAACTCACCCACAAAAAAATACCCTAAAGAAATGACCCATTAAACACCCATCCTTGCACAACCCTTCTCTACCTAACCGCCTTCACGGCTCACCGTCTCCAACCATGGTGTCTCGAACTGAACTTGTGGTATGTTCTCATTTCTTGTTTTTTTTGTTATTTTGTCACATGTTTTTTTTTTCTTTTTGTTTGATGATTTACCTTTTGAGTAAGGCATTAACCTAGGGTTTAAGCTGAGTGGATTGCTATATTAAGGATGCATCATGCTTGGTCCGTATGGTGTTAACAGACGTGGGTATTACATTTTTGTAAATAATAATACAATTGCGTGAATAAAAAAATAGTTTAGTTAAAGTCATAATTTTACATTTATAATGTATAAGTTTATAATAGATAAATATAAGCAAAAGTGACAAGAATTTAATTTTTATAACAAATGTTATATTGAAAATTCCAAAATTAGTACTAAGGCCTTGGATTTAATATTGTTTTGAAATAATTGAAATTGTTGGTCTGACCCCACATGCTTAAATATTTGATGCTCATCATCTAGTTCTAAAATTCCTAAAGACTCATTTGCAGTGATAAGAGGAATATCAACCCCCTTCTCTCTTTTAATCCACAAACTGTCCCATCTCCCTTTTTTTTTTTTCTTTTTTTTTCCACTCTCATCCCTTGCTCCACAATGGCCCTCTCACACCCACCCCCTTCATTTTCTTTGTCTTTGAAATATTTTCTTAGAAAGGCTAAAATATCCTTAAAAATTGGAAAAGTGGCTTGCATTCCTCATACTCGAGAGAAGTGACTAATTTTGGACATTTTAACCTTTCTTCTGTTCCTTCTCTAAAAATAACATTTCCCTTTTATTTCTAATATGTAGTTCTATCCATCTCTCTAAGTTTATATTCTCTCATTTTCTAGTGAATTGCAATTCCTATATTAATGGAGATGAACAGAGAAAGAAATACAAAGTTTTATCCATAGCAAAAATTATAAGACGATGTTCTTTCATATTTCTTTCTTCTCCAAGATCTTTTACATTCACCTTTCCCATGGTTTTTTCTTTGTTTTTTGTTGAGATTTTTTGGGAGTTGCATCTAAACTTCCACAATATTGAAGATTTGATCTAATAGGAAATTGTTATTGGTTAAATCTCCAACCCACCTTTACTTTCTTCAAGTTCTACTATTTAAGTCAAGATTACCATTCTAATTAAATATTTAGCTTTGTTTTGCTTTAAGTTTTGCATATAATTAAATAAGGCATTGTTTAGCTTGGTTTTGCTTTGAGTTTCGCATATTATTAAGTATTAAATTGTTGAGTTTTGCCAAAGATTATCTCATTAATTATGATAAGTGGTGGTCCACCTTGTTAGACAAGGTTTTGTTTTGCTTTGGTTTGTTAAAGATATGAAAAAATCACCCAAACACATAAGAGCAAGGTTCAAGTAAGTTCAAGCCTAAACCTTCACACACACACACACACAAAGATATAGATATACATCATCACCATCATTTTTTTTTTCAATATACCTAAATAAAATACTTTATCATTTTTATATTAATGTGTTTCCAAATTTTCCTTAAGACAACTTCAATATATGCATTATTGATGATGAGAAGATTTATTTTAACTTTTTCAATGTTCGATCCCCGAAGGTGGATAAAAGGTGGGACAGGGGGGCCCACCTTGGAAAAAAAATTATAGGTAATATTTAAAAAAATAATATGTGGCCTCGTGAAAGTCCCATGTATACTTTTATTTTTATTTTTTTTTCCTATCTTCTTTCTTTAATTATTAAGACCACCAATATACTGTACATACAAAAGTGAAAAATCTTGTCAGTTGCCCCCCAAACTTTAAATCTTGCATTCACCACTACTGGTCCCTACCAAAAACTGTAAGAGGTGGAATGCAACTGCTTGATTGCTTACAAATATTTGGTGGCACTCAAATGGTTTCTCAACCTCACTCTTAAATATCAATTTCAATTATCAAGAAGTGAACAAAGCTAAGATAGCTAAAAAAAAAAAGTGGGGAATGGCCTTCAATCACTACCTAAGGGTCCTCAAAGAATAATATGGACCATGGGAAGATAGATAAGGGTCTCAATAGCCGAGGATTGCATGTACCAAAATTTCTTAATGATGTACCAAATTTCCTTAAGGATGTACTTAGGGTTCCAAAGTTTGTTTCGGAGTAGAGAACAACCTCTAATTACTTCCTAAAGATCCCTAAAGAAATAAACGAACCACGGGTAATAATATAAAGGTCCTGGTAGCTCATGGATTTGATGTACAAAATTGTTTTAAGGATGTGCCAAATTTTATGAAATATGTACCAAATTTTGTAAATGATGTACCAAATTGTCTTTAGGATATACCTTGGATTCCAATGTCCGTTTTAGTGTGGGAATAACCTCTAATTCTTTCTCAAGGGTCCCCAAAGGAATATATGAACCATGAAAATGAAAATAGGGGTCTTGGTTCCTCTAAGAATGGATATACCTAGGATCCCAAAGTTTTTTTTGGGGTAGGCAAAGACCTCCAATTACTTATCGAGGGTCCCAAAGGAATATATACACCATGATAAGTATGATAGTGTTTCTGATTCTCCTAAGCATTAATTTACCTTTTTTTTATTTATAAGGATGTACCTATTTTTTTATGAAATTAATATAAAAGGTTAAATACAATTTTTTTTATGAAAAATATATTTTCTTTTATATTTTATTTTAATTAAAAATTAAAGATTTTAACCAAAAAAAAGTTAGATCCACAATCAATTTAAAATCATAAGAAAAATGATAAAAGTATCATCACTTATTATGATTTTGATATGATAAATTTAAAATGAAAATAAAAATAAAAATAATGTAAATAATAAAATAGTATTACAATGATATTTTTACTTTTACATGTGATAGAATTTACAAAATAAATACATCTTTTGTTTAGTATTAATATAAAAAATCTTATATCATAAACTTCTAAATAATAAAATGAAAAATTTAAATTTAAACCTTAATTTTTAAAATGTATTATTATAATTAATATTTAAAATCATTATTATTTGTGGGATAATATTTTCATTTTTGTCCATTATATATTTTGTTTTTATTTAATTTTTTATATTAATTATTTATTATATATTATCATTTTAAGTTTAATATGTCAAAAAATAATTAAAATCAATAAATATAGAGAAATTAAAGAGTAAAAATAAATTAAAATTAAAGCAGTTTTATGTGAAAATACACAAGCATATTAAAAAGAATATAAAGGAAAAAGAGAAAAATAATAATAAAAACTATAATAGGTGATAATGGATTATGATGGTAGGAGAGGAAAAAAATGGGAACGTGATAAGTGGTAAGGGAGATATATTGATGTGAGAGAAATAATAAAAATAAATGACACATGTACTTGTCAATAGGTGGTATTAAATTAGTGTGTACTTTGTCATTTACTTTTGAGGGTAATTGTGGAACAAATTTGAAAGCACTATTGGAGTGTATGAATAAATGATATTTTTCCCATTTTACACCAAAATTAAAAAGGAAAAAGTAAAGTTTCAAAATCTCATATTTTTTTTGTAGTTAGTGTATGGTTACATGATTTTCCCTTCCAAATTCCCAGGGCTTTCAAGACCTGGGAAGGCTAATGATTTGATTTGCAGAGTGTCTGATTATAATTTGGGTTGATTTGGGCTTCATTTATTTGTATGGCCTTTGGGTTCTGTTTTGAATTTAAAATCTAAATTGGTGTTAATTAGTTCATGGGTTTGAGTTAAATCATTGGTATAAATTATGTCCTTGTTTAATTTGGAGGTGGGGCAGCTGTGGATTAAAAGAGAGAGAGAGAGATGGGGAAGACAGGTGTGATGCTCCTCTTATCATTGTAGATGAGTCTTTATAAATAGATGATGAGCATTAATTGAAAGGGGAGGCAAGTGTGATGCTTCTCTTATCACTGTAGATGAGTAAAGATGGGTATGCATGTGGGTCGGACCAAATTTTAATAATTTCAAAATAAAATTATATCTAAGGACTTAGCACTAATTTTGGAATTTACAATAACACATTGGTAAACACATTAGCACTAATTTTGGAATTTACAATAACACATTGCTAAACACATAAGCACTAATTTTGGAATTTACAATAACACATTGGTTATATATAAAAATTAAATTCTTGTCACTTTACTCAATTCCATGTGTACTATTTTAAAGAATGCTTTTGCGGGGCAGTTTTGCTTTGTAGACGACCAACCAAAGGAGAGATATAAACAGTGAGAGTACTGTGTAGTAAAGAATCTCATGGGCCAGTTTTGCATATGTTTATTTTATGTTGTATAATAGTGAAAGATAGATGTTCAGCTTCTTGCATGCCTCATGACAATGAAGATGGACAATCTGTAGCCGATCATGAGGATGATCACAAAAGATTAGCACAGTATCTTAAAAAGTTTGTAGAGTGGACAAGAGAAAAATCTGCAGCAAATAAAATGACAATTTTTAAGTGCAGAATCTCCAATGCTTTAGCTCCAGTAAGAATCGAGAAGCAGTTATCTTCTAATGAGCTCCTACTTTACAAAACCCAACTCACCCTTCAATACAGCCTTGCTCAACTCTAGTAGCCATGCCCCACTGCTAATAACCTAGTAACCATGCCCTTCTCAACTCACTAACCCTCCAACACAACACCATCATCCATATGACGAGCCTTCCTAACTGGTGTCCTCACCATCACACACCCACGACCAAGATCTCTCAAACCCAAACTCACCCACCAAAAAACCTTAAAGAAATGACCCATTAAACATCCATCCTTGCACAACCCCTTCTTACCTAACCGCCTTCACGGCTCACCGTCTCCAACCACGGCGTCTTGAATTGAACTTGTGGTATGTTCTCTTTTCTTATTTTTATTTTGTTATTTTCTCACATGGCTTTTTTTGTTTCTCTTTGCTTGATGATTTAACTTTTGAGTAAGGCATTAACCTAGGGTTTAAGCTGAGTGGATTGCTATATTTGGGATGCATCATGCTTGGTCCGTATGGTGTTAGCAGACGTGGGTATTACATTTTTGTAAATAATAATACAATTGCATGAATAAAAAATCAATTTAGTTAAAGTCATAATTTTACATTTATAATGTATAAGTTTATATAGATAAATATAAGCAAAAGTGACAAGAATTTAATTTTTCTAACAAATGTTATATTACAAATTCCAAAATCAGTACTAAGCCTTGGATTTAATATTGTTTCGAAATAATTGAAATTGTTGGTCTGACCCCACATGCTTCAAGATTTGATGCTCATCATCTAGTTCTAAAATTCCTAAAGACTCGTTTGCATTGATAAGAGGAATATTAGGCCCCTCTCTCTTTTAATCCACAAATCGCCCCACCTCCATCAAATTTTTTTTTTTCATTTTTTTTCCTCTTCTCATCCACTGCTCCACAATGGCCCTCTCACACCCACCCCCTTCATTTTCTGTGTCTTTGAAATTTTTTCTTAAAAGGGCTAAAATATTCTCAAAAATTGGAAAAGTGGCTTGCCTTCCTCATCCTCGAGAGAAGTGACTAATTTTGGAGATTTTAACATTTCTTCCGTTCCTCCTCTAAAAATAACATTTTCCTTTTATTTCTAATATGTAGTTCTATAATTTTACATTCTCTTCATCTTTCTAAGTTTATATTCTCTCATTTTCTAGTGAAGTGCAATTCCTATATTAATGGAGATGAACAGAGAAAGAAATATCAAAGCTTTATCCATAGCAAAAATTATAATAAGATGTTCTCTCGTCTTTCTTTCTTCTCCAAGATCTTTTACATTCACCTTTCCCATGGTTTTCTCTTTGTTTTTTGTTGAGCTTTTTTGGGAGTTGCATCTAAACTTCCATAATATTGAAGATTTGATCTAATAGGAAATTGTTATTGGTTAAATCTCCAATCCACCTTTACTTTCTTCATGTTCTACTATTTAAGTCAAGATTAACATTCTAATTAAATAAGGCATTGTTTAGCTTGGTTTTGCTTTGAGTTTCGCATATTATTAAGTATGACATTGCTCAGTTTTGCCAAAGGTTGGCTTATTAATTATGACAAGTGGTGGTCCACCTTGTTAGACAAGGTTTTGTTTTGCTTTGGTTTGTTAAAGATATGAAAAAATCACCCAAACACATAAGAGCAAGGTTCAAGTAAGTTCAAGCCTAAATCTTCACACACACACACACAAAGATATAGATATACATCATCACCATCATTTTTTTTTTCAATATACCCAAACAAACTACTTTATCATTTTTATATTAATGTGTTTCCAAATTTTCCTTAAAGACAACTTCAATATATGCATTATTGAAGATGACAAGATTTATTTTAACTTTTTCATTGTTCAATCCCCAGAGGCGGATAGAAGGTGGGGCAGGGTGGCCCATTGCTTCCCCAACTTGGAAAAACAAAATTTATAGGTAATATTTAAAAAAAAAAATATGTGGCCCCGTGAAAGTCCCATGCATACTCTTATTTTTTTTCCCTATATTCTCTCTTTAATTATTAAGACCACCAATAGTACATACAAAAGTGAAAAATCTTGTCAATCGCCCTCCAAACTTTAAATCTTGCATTTACCACTGTCGATCCCTACCAAAAACTGTAAGAGGTGGAATGCAACTACTTGATTGTTTACAAATATTTGGTGGCACTCAAATGGTTTCTCAACCTCACTCTTTAATATCAATTTCTATTATCAAGAAGTGAACAAAGCCAAGATAGCTAAAAAAAAAATGTGGTTGAAATTAGTAAATATATATGTAATCAATAAAAAATAGATATAACACAAAACCCTTTATTAAAAAGTAGTTTACTTAAAGGATAAATGACACTTTTGAAAGTGGTGAAATTCAATTCAAGCAAGCTAATCCTTGTTTTTATGCATATTTGCATGTGTACTTGCCAACTTGCCAATGATTAAAAAAGAAGCTTTTTAATTTTGCTTCAATGGATAAAAAGGAAGAAATCTCATCTTCTAATAAACCTCCTTTTAATCTAAATTATCTATGGTAGTTGATTTTGTTGTGTGAAGTTATTTTTTATTTTTGCTTTGGGTGCAATGGCATGAAGACATGGGCTGTGTGGCAAGTGAAGATGTTGTTTATTGAAAAAGTGAAGAAAGAAAAGGGCAAAAAAAAGGAAGATGAGAAAAAGAGGAAAATAAACTTAAGGTTTTAAGAGAAATAGCCATATATTACTTTAATTTAATTAGTTGAAGTCAATTATTAAAATTGTTACAGTGGAAGAAATGATAGAAGGAATGTAATTTTTTTTAAAAATGAATTGTGGCTATTACTTATATTTCCTCAAGCGATTACTTTAATAGTATTATGACAAAATTTATCAAGTCAAAATTGAAATTGAATAATTATAAATGTTAAAATTTTAAAAGAAACTAGTAAAAAGGAGTTTAGTGAGATTTTTAATTATAATATAAGTGAAATATGTTTAAAAAAGATTTAAATTATAAAATAAAATATAATTGAAATATTTTTATTCATATTTCTTTAATAATAAGTTATTATTTACAATAATACATCAAATAATAATATTAATATCAAATAATAATAAATAATGATATTAAAAATACTAATAGGTATAATAAATATCTCATGATTGTGTTAAAAAATACTAAAATGTTCAAATAATAATTAATAAAAATATTAATCTTAATAATAATAAATAAATAAAAAGAATGGAATGAAATAATAAATAATAATAAATAAAAGAAGAAAATGATAAAATAAAGAAAAAAGAAAAAAGAATGATATTTTTATCTTTTTATCCATCATGAACTTTCAACCAATTTTCAAAGTATTCAATTCTTTAACTCAGGTTACACCACTTTCCACACCCTAAAACATAATTCTCATTTGAGGAAGAAGACAGAGGCGCCACTCTAGTTTGCAGATCAGAAGACTGAGTTGAATTTGCCATTGGTGAGACAGATGATATTTTGAGAGATGAGTGTATTATGTAGCCTGAAACTTATCTTTTCAACAAGTCTTCTTTCAAGAGATCATTTCGCTCTGATACCATGATAGAAACTGAACTGAAACTATGTTTTTCATTTCATCATCAAAATATGATAACAGCATCATGGTTTTTATACCAATTTATTCAACTCTTACACTAACTACTTTACTATACAGTCGTGCTAACTTCCCCGGGTTGTTGTAACTAACTGGAGCTGAGTTCTTGATCAGTTTGGTTTGGGAGGGCTGAAGCTTGAGTGTATTCTGTTTGTCTATCAGCTTGAGTGTATTCTGTTTGGCTATCAGAAACCAATGTAGGAATCGAGCTTGAGCTTGCACTTGCATCTGGATCAATATTGTGGTTGGTACTTCTCCCAAGCTTCTTCTCATTCAAATTGTTGTACTAGCGGTTTTTGACATCATTAGCGGTTCGCCTAGGAAGATGAGTTGCTATACTTGCCCAGCTACAACACAACACAAAAACTCCTCAAACTGGTCAAACCATCATATCATATGATAATGGAAAAGTATGAGGATGATTGTCATTACCTATTCCCATATAGCGACTGGAAGCAGATGATGGAGTTGTCTTTCTCTTGGGAGAACTTCTCTCTTTTGACATTAGGATCCAGGTGGTTTTTCCAAGTTCCACCTCCTCCAACAACTCTTACCAGTCTTGTTCAGCCCTGCCAGCTTTGCTATTTTTTCCCAAGATAGATCGAGATTTGTGTTTTTACATTCAAGAAGCCTCTGGTCTTCTTCTTTGGTCCATTGTGATCTCGGCTCCTCTAGTCTTTCCATTACGGATTTCCCTGCAGAGATGGAAGAAATTAACCCAATAAAGCTGCTTCCATGAAATATACCAATAAATAAATAGAATGATTGCAAAAAAAAAAAAAAAAAAAAACCAGGAAAGTCTCCCCCATTGAATAGCAAGTTGTAAAGAGAATGAAGGAAATTAAGCCAAATTCCCAACTTGTGAGAAACATAAAAAATAGAGAAAAACACACGCCAAAGAAAAACAATCACACGCACAAGACAAAATTTACGTGGTTCGGCAATTTGCCTACATCCACGAAGTTGGAAGGATATCACTATTATCAGGGAAGAATACAGAGTACTTCTATCGGCTACAATATTTTCTCTTTATATATAACACGGCAACCACACCACACTAAAAAACCCTAATTACAAAAGGTGGTTCCACAATGGGCTAAACGGGTCCAAAAAATATTGCACGAATATTGCACGAATATTGCACATTAAAAAACCACGCAATATTATTCGGTTCGGGTCATCAAACCAGATCAAACAAAACTAGGCTCCACAAAGCCTGACAAATCTCCCACTTAGAGACTAGTTCAATCACCAATATCAAACCGCTTCAACTTTTATGGGATATCATGCATTATAAAACCTTAATGTGTGTGATGATCGGATTCTCTATCTGGTGGTATAATGTCCCTGATCAAATATTAAATGTTCCGTTTGTCTTAACTAAACCAAAGTTAGGGGGGATAATTGATATTGTAAAGGATACCTTTATCAATGGTGTATGTACTGAGCACAAAAACCTGAGTCCTTGTGAATGTGGTGAAATTATAAATTCCATAACTAAATGTGTATTTGGACAGGAAATGAGTGACTGTGAAATAAGAAAAGCACGAGCTATGTCGCTTGCTACGATGTTAACGGGTGCAATAGTTGTTATATTACTAGCTAGGGGTAGTATTCCTTCAGAGGGAGTCGATATTGATATATTTAAATAAGAATGAATAAAATGATGGAAATGGTAAAAATTGTAAACATGATATTTAAGCCAGGCTTTAATATGCTTTTCCATGTAACGTATAGATCATATTCTGATGGTAGGACAAAAGATGATTTAAGTAAGAACTGTACTTTTTCAAATCGGGATGATGTTATAAAATGTTCTATTCACAGTTTGGTATTTGAAATAAACGTTGTTTACGCTTCCTTTAAGGAGACGGTTGATGGCTACTCTAAAGAATTAGATATTATTAGTATTCAAAACGTACTTCTATCTGGTAATTACCACTTATCCCCACTTCACTTAGTTCGTAGCGATGATGAATTTCCCCAGTCAAATTCGATCCCAAAGTTTTTATTCGAATTCACCTCTATTGCTGACCACTTGGTTATGTGTTCACTTAGTAGTATCTTAATCAAAGAGTTGAATCATTCTTCCTATTTTCGTAATTCATGCTATAGTGCTTTTAATTCTGATAGATCATATATCCATTACATCAATACCATTGAAGAGTGGGTTGAAATGGAAGCTCTTATTCGACTAAATTGCGAGAAATCTATGACCTATTTCTTCAGGTCACGACTTATAGATAAAATACGCCCTATTGTGAACAATGATGATAACTTAGTCAAGTTGATCTCATCTTTTACCGATTTACACGTTGTTGATGATAAGGGTAGGTACCTCTTAGAGCTCAAAGCTGGCATTTCTTATCTTTATTTAATATCTGATATTCTATTTAATATAATTTTGGACGATATTGATCAAACTATTGAAGAACGATTGCCTAAACTTAAATATGCACTATTTGAACATGAGATATTTATTCCCATTTTTAATAAAGTTAATAATATAGAACTGTATACTGCTTTGAACGATATTTTCAAAGAATGCCATTTTACTTCGCCTGACATTGAACGTGTTGTTAGGGGAGGAGATCCTATCCCTTTCTCAGGCGGTACCATTAAAATCAACTATAATGAAGGAAAGAGTGAAATAAAATGGGTGGTCTAAGGTTGAAATATTTATACATAGTATTGATTCTATATGTTTTCATGCGAGTTGATAAATGTGTTGAACATAAGCTGAAAGACATAATGAAGAGCTCACAAGTGGAAGAAATCGTCGGGCTTAGCGTGTAATCAATTTTGAAGGATTTCTCTTTTTGTGATCCTGTTAGTCTAAACGAGAATTTCATTAAAATTGGGAACCATTCCGCCTTTTATAAATTCTTGACTATGTTTTATAGAAATGAAGTGGTCATTTTGAGGCTGATCATAATGCGAAGAAAGGGTAAGAGGGTGGGACAACTAACGGGTAGTTGTATTTCTTTATTTTTGAGGCTGATCATGACACGAAGAAAGGGTAAGTGGATTGGCAGAGGCTCATTGAGTTTAAAGTATGATAGGGGATGTTCGAGTCTAAATCAGATGTAATCTTGTTCTTTTCGAGAAGATGAGGCCCCCAACGATGGGTGGGAAAGGAGAGTGGGGATGCGGGCTCCTTTCGCAGTTAGATGGAGGATCTAAAAGTATTCCCCAATTCTGACTCCCGCTCTATAACTAGTAAGCCATTGAGTCAGTCCATTGAGATAATTTGAAGGAAGAAAGGTGATTCGTTCCCAATTGGTGTCTTAGCTGATTCATATCCTCTCAATGGTCCTTGACAGTGGTGCCATTTGATTCTTGTCCAGCTGGTATTCCTTGATTGTGGTCCTCAGAAGGGAGTAATCAACAAAATTTATAACCTATTACACCATGTACTAGGATAGCCTTAGCTAGCATAGCATAGTGGCTCTAGGGTCGATCACTGGGATGGGTTTTCACTTCACAATTGATATTAATTCAAAGCTGAATTGGTGCCTTTTCATTTCAAGGTTAGCTTTAAAAGAAAACATAAAGATGTTTGAATGGAAAAGGTCTGGTTTTAAGCTAACCAAAAAATAGTAACTGATTTTACTTACAAAGAAAAGTGTTTCTTGGAGTTTAGATCACTAGGCTCAGGTTCCTCATACAAAAAGGAGAGTTCTGGTCACTTGTTTTTTTTCCTCGCATTGGGGATTTAACATATAGTTATTTCCTAAACCGGTGTGGTACAGATGCTTCCCTTTAATGGGTTCAAACACTAAATCCCTCTCACTGATGCATCTTGCAATGACTCATACCTTTCACCTAGCACTTGCCATTCAAGGTGATCTTTAACCTTGGATTACCCGTCAAAAGCTCGCAAGAGATAACTAATGGATGTCTCCTTGGAGTCCAAAAGCTTACCAAGTGTTGGCTATTCTAGAAAATCCTACCTTCAAACCACCTCCCAAAAGCTCGCAAGAGATAAACTAGTGCATCTCCATGGACGGAGATCACTTGCCTTACCAAGTGTTGGCTCAGGTGAATTGAAGGCGTTTTAAGTTAACTAAAAAGATAAAAACCATTAACGGGTCACACTTTCTCTTCATTAAAAACTAAAACAACAAAACTTCCAATTTTGCATTCGGAAACTTACCCGGATTTCTTCACTCCAAGAGACGAAGAGCCTAGCCTCTCATCCTCTGAGAAAATATCCTCAGAGTTTGATTGGCTAGAAATAAAAATAATGAGAAAACAAAAATATGAAGGAAAAACAGAGCAAGTGCTCTGTAAAAATATATTTCTTCCTTTCGCCAATTACATGATTATATCATGTGAAGAAAATTAAAAACTATATATAAGAGGTTATTCACCCTTTGTTCTTACTTAAAGACTAAGGAATCCTATGATAGGGGGGTTACAAGGAGAGTTTGGGGATTTAGACATCAAATATCTAAAGCAAAATATCTCAAAATGTCGGTCGCAAATATCGGGAAGCTTCAGGAGAAATTCCACAGCAAGAGGGCTGCGAAATTTCGCAGCAAAAAGGACAACATTTCGCAGCCCAAGGCTGATTTCGCAGATGTGTGAAATTTTCCTTCAGCTTGGAGTGATCGGCTTCCAATGGCTGTAACTCCTTCATTTCAGCTCCAAATCATGCACCGTTTAAAGCATTGGATTGTTGACTTCCTGAGCTTTGAAACGACATATAGCATGCATAAATTGGACTCCAGGAAGTACTCCAAAAGTGGCTGACATGACTGTTATCTAGAATGCTTCATGTTAGATTTCTCTTTGCTTCCCCTCCTTGCATTCCGGATTTGCTTATGGAAAAGGACTTCAAAGCTTCGGTTCTTCATGTTTCTGAGCTTTCCATTGCTTTGCCATGGATTCCAAAGAACTCTCCTCAATCTCGGATTGCTTTGGTGATCAAATTACTAACGAAAACACCAAAACTTACACACTTTGATTAGAAATGATTGCAAAGGTCCTTAATATGTTAATTGGGTTAAAAGGCAATAACTACTACTCAGAAGTGTTTAAAAGAGTTAATTACAAGCTATCAAATAACACTTTTTGAGTAGTAATCACTCTCCCCAACCGACATATTGCTAGTCCCTTAGCAATGAAGGAGAGAAAAATAAAAATAAAAAGTACTATAATTTACAACATCATGCTGATCAAAAAACAATTTTCAAGTGGCATGATGATCTAACTATCACATGGAACATTAAAGAAATAAAACTCAAACTTCAACAAGAGTTATCAAATAACTTGTCTAATCACAATTCATAAAGAGAAGACATTATGCAAATTTAAGTTTTAAAAGAGTTTCCACTCCCAAAGGGCTAAACCTTACTCTTCCACAAAAATCTAAGTGTTATTTATTAGCTTCCGAATATAGTGTGTTGAACTAATCTCTCCCCCCAACCTAGTTCTTTTTCAAAGCTTAGCAAACTGATCAACCTTCAATAGGCTAGGAACGCACCTCTTTTATTTCACATTTTTTTTTTTCTTGTAGGAGTACAAAGCTTACAGGTATTCTTTTCTAAATTGTCCATGTAACGGGGGTCCATCGATGACTCCCAACCAATTAAGGTTTAGGGCATCAAGTTTTAAGGATCTTTCAACCACTAACTCCTCGGATTTTACCCCGGACTTTTGAGAGTGAATGTTAATACCCAAGCACCTACAGTATGTTAAACTCCACCTATTCACCCTTGTAACGAGCATTGAGGTCGGTGACTCCCAACCAATGAAGGCTTAGGGCACCAGGTTTTAAAGATTTTCACCATATACCCCTCAGACCTTGCTCGGGTTTCAAGGCAAGCAAACATTTTTTTTTTCAAAGACTCATTGGTCTTTTATAAGGTGTCCCAACACTATTAAAATGAGGTCAAAGATACCAAGTCTAAAATTTTCCTAAGTTAAGAGGAAAATAGTTTTTCATCTTATACTCGGAACCTAGTGTGCACAGTGTGTGAATAACTTAAAGTGGAAGAACTAAAGTTGAATTCACTAGAAGTTTCAACAATTCATCAACTTTAGTAAGCATAATACAAAATCTAAGTCAAGTGAAAAACAAAAATTCAATTTCTCTCATTTTATTTTGAGAGTTTTTCCTTAATAACCATGGAGAGTAGAATAAAAAACTTTAAAATTTTTAAAATTAAGCAAAAAGCAACTAAATTACCAAAATAACTTAGCATTAATAACAAAACTTCCTTCCTCAACTCTCCCCCTAACCAAGCTGAACATTGTCCTCAATGTGACAAAAGCGATTGAAAAATAGGGAGGAAGTGGTACCTCCTGAGTGACATGGAGTCTGAGTCATATAAGAGAAACCACATGTTTCAAAAAAACAAAAGAGTTAGTGAGTAGAGGAAATAGAAAAATGTCAAGTTTAAACAAAAATGATGTCTATATATGATGCATCATCAGTAATACATCCAATCCCAAAATATAAAACATCAAAACATGGAATTATGTATACTAATATAATATGTAAAGACAAAAAGTAAAGAGATGATCAAGTAATGGTAAGGTCCTATGGAGCTGATGCATCTGTGGTGGCCTCCTGAGTGGGTTGGATCAAGAATTTGACCTTTGTTCTGGTAGTCTCCTTAGATGGCATAGTCTCCTCAACTGGAGCTCTTAGTTGGAGTTATGGGCTTTGATGGTTTAAGGAGGTCAGAAATGGAATGAGGGGCTTCATGTGTGTGATCTCAGTGAGAGGGCTCTCTTCTTTTGATGCATGGTGCGGGGCTTTGTTGGCATTTTCACAACTTCCCTTGGCTTTGCAAAGTGTTTTTGCAAACCTCTCTTCATTTTGCAAGTCATTTTTATAGCCTGGAGGTCATTTCGTAGTTTGGAGATCATTTTGCAGCCAAAGGGAAAAAAGAAAAACATTTTTACAGCCCATGGAAAAAAATAGAAACATTTTCGTAGCCCATTTTGAAGTTTGGAAATCATTTCACAGCCAAAAGGCCATTTTCGCAGCAAATGGAGGATTTGGCAGGGGGTAGCTATGGGGCTGCGAAATCATTTCACAGCCAAATGGGAATTTCGTAGCCCATTTTGATGCCTGGAGCATTTGCATAACTTTTTGAAGCTTGGAGGCCATTTTTGCAGCGGGGGAAGGATTTCGCGGAGGAGGGGGATTTTCGTAGCCCATTTCACAGCTGCGAAATGGGCGTACGGGTGCTGCGAAGTGGCACTCATGTGCCAAAGGGTGGTTTCGCAGTTGCGAAACACCCTTCGAAATGGGGGCGTGGCTGCGAAATAAAAAATTTCCGCTTTGGCTTTGTGCGTTCATCTTCAAATGGTCATAACTTCTTCGTTTCAAATCCAAATCGCACACCGTTTGAAGCTCTGGACTCCTGACTTCCCAAGCTTCGAAATGACATATGGTATGCATAATTTGAGCTCTAGGAAATGCTCCAAAATGCATCCAACAGTTGTGAAATGGGGTACGGCTATGACATTTCCGCTCAACTTTGCACAGTCGTCTTCAAACGGCCATAACTTCTTCGTTTCACCTCCAAATCGTGCACCGTTTAAAGCTATGGACTCCTGAATTCCCAATATTTGAAATGACATATGGTATGCATGAAATTAACTTTGGGAAGTGATCAAAATGTGTCCAATGGGGGTGCGGTTGTGACATGTCTGTTCATGGTGTGCGCGCTGAAGGATTTTAAGGCATGGAGATTTCGCAATCATTTTGCAGCTGTGAAATGAGTGTACGGGGCTGCGAAATGGCACTTGTGTGCCAAAGGGTGGTTTCGAAGCTGCGAAACATCCTTCCAAATGGCGTCTCGGCTGCGAAATGGAGGATTTCAAGGCGTGGAGGTTTCGCAGCCATTTCGCAGCTGCGAAACGGGTGTACGGGCTTGCGAAATGGCACTCGTGTGCCAAGGGACCTCTTTGCAGCTGCGAAAATTTTCACAGAGGGCGCTTGGAGGTTGCGAAACCATTTTGCAGTGAGAGGGGCGATTTTCGCAACGACTCACTTTTACTGCGAAATTTCGCAGGCCATGCTCACTCCTTGCTTTTTGAGCTCCTCTTGATTCCCAACTTCCTTATTTCAACTCTTTTGACATTCCTCTTGATTTTGATCATCCAAAAACCTATATTACATCAAAACAAATTAAGATTAAATCATTGAAATCAAAATTAAAGCATTTAAATCAAAATTTAAAACATTGAAATCAAAATTAAAACAAGTAAAAAAACAAAACAAAAAGATATGGACTAGCTAGTCTTTAAAAAGACTAAGTCCGTCAAAAAATTTGATCCTGATTTAGTTTGCCCGGATCCCATATGAAGTTTGCATCCCTCACTTGAGACTTGCTCAATAAGATTTTGCCATACAAAGCTTGGGGGAAAAGTGGAGGCATGTGTTTCTTCATCATTTCTTCCTTGATGACTATCATATGTCGTTTTTCATCTACATTAAGACCAGAGTCATCTTTCTCTATGCTTTTCCCCTTTTTCTTTCCTTTGATTTCCTCCCTCTTTTCTTTCTCTGTTTCACTCTCTTCCTTATGCTCTAACTTGCATGTGGGCAGATCAACTTCTTTACCATTCCTCAAAGTGATAATCGTTTTAACTTTCTTCACCATTGAAGATTCTCCCTTTTGAACCTCCATTTCATGGATACCCTTGGAATTTTGATAAGGTTGAGAAGGAAAGTTTCTTTTTTCTTGCACTGTGTTGAGGTTGGCAAACCTTGAGATTGAATATTAGAGATTATCTATCTTCTAAGATAGATCATTTTGCACTCCATCCATCTTTTTGTTCAATAAACTCTCTACACGGTCAATTCTTTGACTGCGATGAGCATTGATGGATTTTTGAGCTCCAACAAAGTCTCCCACGACCTTGCTAAGATTCACCATAGCTTGTTCAAGGTTCGAGGCTTGCGGAAGTGCTTAAACATGTTGCTTGTACTGAGGCGGCTGTGGTTTCCAAGAGAAATTTGGATGGTTCCTCCAATTGGAATTGTAGGTGTTGCAATCACCAAACATTTCTCTCGTCACTGGAATGGTAGGACACTCTTCCACCAAGTGCTCATATGATCAACAAATGGAACAGGGCATAGCTTGTAATGGTGTTTGAGAGATGGCTTGCACTTCTTGCATCTTCTTCATTTCTAACTCTTCCAATCTCCTTGCCATAGCTGCAATCTTTGCCTTCATGTCTATGTCGTCATTCAAAATATACATCTCACCCTTAACATTAGGTTGAGACGTCATTCTTCCCATATCTCGAGCATTTGGTTCATCCCATCCTCTTGAAACTTCAATCACATAACTCATGAAGTTCATGGCTTCCTCTGCTATCTCGTATTCAATATGGCATGCACAACTAGCAATTTGTGAATTAAAAACAGAGAAAACAAAAGAAAACAAAAGAAAAACAATTCAAAGAAAGAAAAAAAATTAAGGTAGACTAAAAACTAAATAAAAGGTATATTAAAATATGAACAAAGAAAAATAGAGAAATAAAAAGAGTTAGTAAAAGGAAAAGAAAAGTCACCAAACTTGTGATGAAGATCACAAGTACTCTAGAAAGGTGATATCACTGTAAAGTGGCACCATCCCCGGCAACGGCGCCATTTGATTCGTTCCCAATTGGTGTCTCAGTTGATTCATGTCCTCTCAATGGTCCCTGACAGTGGTGCCATTTGATACATGTCCAGCTGGTGTTCCTTGATTGTGGTCCTCAGAAGGGAGTAATCAACAAAATTTATAACCTATTACACCATGTACTAGGATAGCCTTAGCTAGCATAGCATAGTGGCTCTAGGGTTGTTCACTGGGATGATTTTTCACTTCACAATTGATATTAATTCAAAGCTGAATTGGTGCCTTTTCATTTCAAGGTTAGCTTTAAAAGAAAACATAAAGATGTTTGAATGGAAAAGGTTTGGTTTTAAGCTAACCAAAAATAGTAACTGATTTTACTTACAAAGAAAAGTGTTTCTTGGAGTTTAGATCACTAGGCTCAGGTTCCTCATACAAAAAGGAGAGTTCCGGTCACTTGTTTCTTTTCCTCGCATTGGGGATTTAACATATAGTTATTTCCCAAACTGGTGTGGTATAGATGTTTCCCTTTAATGGGTTCAAACACTAAATCCCTCTCACTGATGCATCTTGTAATGGCTCATACCTCTCACATAGCACTTGCCATTCAAGGTGATCTTTAACCTTGGATTACCCGTCAAAAGCTCGTAAGAGATAAGTAATGGATGTCTCCTTGTAGTCCAAAAGCTTACCAAGTGTTGGCTATTCTAGAAAATCCTACCTTCAAACTACCTCCCAAAAGCTCACAAGAGATAAACTAGTGCATCTCCATGGACGGAGATCACTTGCCTTACCAAGTGTTAGCTCAGGTGAATTGAAGGTGTTTTAAGTTAACTAAAAAGATAAAAACCATTAACGGGTCACACTTTCTCTTCATTAAAAACTAAAACAACAAAACTTCCAATTTTGCATTCGGAAACTTACCCGGATTTCTTCACTCCAAGAGACGAAGAGCCTAGCCTCTCATCCTCTGAGAAAATATCCTCAGAGTTTGATTGGCTAGAAATAAAAATAATGAGAAAACAAAAATATGAAGGAAAAACAGAGCAAGTGCTCTGTAAAAATATATTTCTTCCTTTCGCCGATTACATGATTATATCGTGTAAAGAAAATTAAAAACTATATATAAGAGGTTATTCACCATTTGTTCTTACTTAAAGACTAAGGAATCCTATGATAGGGGGGTTACAAGGAGAGTTTGGGGATTTAGACATCAAATATCTAAAGCAAAATATCTCAAAATGTCGGTCGCAAATATCGGGAAGCTTCAGGAGAAATTCCACAACAAGAGGGCTGCGAAATTTCGCAGCAAAAAGGACAACATTTCGCAGCCCAAGGCTGATTTCGCAGTCGTGTGAAATTTTCCTTCAGCTTGGAGTGATCGGCTTCCAATGGCTGTAACTCCTTCATTTCAACTCCGAATCGTGCACCGTTTGAAGCATTGGATTGTTGACTTCCTGAGCTTTGAAACGGAATATAGCATGCATAAATTGGACTCCAGGAATTGCTCCAAAAGTGGCTGACATGACTGTTATCTAGAATGCTTCATGTTAGATTTTTCTTTGCTTCCCCTACTTGCATTCCGGATTTGCTTATGGCAAAGGACTTCAAAGCTTCGGTTCTTCATGTTTCTGAGATTTCCATTGCTTTGCCATGGATTCCAAAGAACTCTCCTCAATCTCAGATTGCTTTGGTGATCAAATTACTAACAAAAACACCAAAACTTACACACTTTGATTAGAAATGATTGCGAAGGTCCTTAATATGTTAATTGGGTTAAAAGGTAATAACTACTACTCAAAAGTGTTTAAAAGAGTTAATTACAAGCTATCAAATAGCACTTTTTGAGTAGTAATCACTCTTCCCAACCGACATGTAATCGGCGGGAGGAAAAAAAATATTTTACAGAGCACTTGCTCTATTTTTCCTTCATATTTTTGTTTTCTCGTTAGTTTTCTTTCTAGCCAATCAAACTCTGAGGATTTTTCCTCAGAGGATGAGAGGCTAGGCTCTTCGTCTCTTGGAGTGAAGAAAGCTAGGTAAGTCTCCTCATGCATAAATTGGAAGTTTTGTTGTTTCAACTTTTAATGAAGAGGAAGTGTGACCCGTTAATGGTTTTTATCTTTTTAGTTAACTTAAAACACTTACCCGGCTTTCTTCACTCCAAGAGAGCCTAGGCTCTCATCCTCTGAGGAAAAATCCTCAGAGTTTGATTTGCTAGAAATAAAAATAACGAGAAAACAAAAATATGAAGGAAAAATAGAGCAAGTGCTCTGTAAAAATATATTTCTTCCTTTCGCTGATTACATGATTATATCGTGTAAAGAAAATTACAAACTATATATAAGAGGTTATTCACCCTCTGTTCTTACTTAAAGACTAAGGAATCCTATGATAGGGGGGTTACAAGGAGAGTTTGGGGATTTAGACATCAAATATCTAAAGCAAAATATCTCAAAATGTCGGTCGCAAATATCGGGAAGCTTCAGGAGAAATTCCACAACAAGAGGGCTGCGAAATTTCGCAGCAAAAAGGACAACATTTCACAGCCCAAGGCTGATTTCGCAGCCGTGTGAAATTTTCCTTCAGCTTGGAGTGATCGGCTTCCAATGGATGTAACTCCTTCATTTCAACTCCAAATTGTGTACCGTTTGAAGCATTGGATTGTTAACTTCCTGAGCTTCGAAACGAAATATAGCATGCATAAATTGGACTCCAGGAAGTGCTCCAAAAGTGTCTGAAATGAATGTCATCTAGAATGCTTCATGTTAGATTTCTCTTTGCTTCCCCTCCTAGCATTCCGGATTTGCTTATGGCAAAGGACTTCAAAGCTTTGGTTTTTCATGTTTCTGAGCTTTCCATTGCTTTTCCATGGATTTCAAAGAACTCTCCTCAATCTCAGATTGCTTTGGTGATCAAATTACTAACAAAAACACCAAAACTTACACACTTTGATTAGAAATGATTGCAAAGGTCCTTAATATGTTAATTGGGTTAAAAGGCAATAACTACTACTCAAAAGTGTTTAAAAGAGTTAATTACAAGTTATCAAATAGCACTTTTTGAGTAGTAATCAAAAGGGAGGGCTCGTAGGTAAAGGAGCTGGCCTAGGCCTAACTCTAATGTAAAGGGTACTAGCACTAGAGAGATTACCCTAAAGGGGACGACTTATATTAAGATTGCCCGGAAACCGAAACTATTACAAGAGCTTAGTCAATATGGGGTGGTGAACCAGAGCAGAGAAGCCCTCGCCTGGGAGAGAGGCAGGAAATAAATGTACTTATATAGCCTTCCAAGATAAAGGTTTGTAGTAAGAAGAACTTGCTATCCTCCAAGAAACAATCCCTCATCCTTGCAACTCATCCTCCTGACCTCAAGCTAGAAGACCAATTGAAGCTACGTACTGCTTCAACTTCTCAATAGTGACACCCTTAGTCAATATGTTTGCCGGGTACTTAGATCCACAAATCTTCTCAAGTATTACCGGTATATCTTCAACAAGGTAACTAATAAAATGGTATTTTGTTTGTATATGCTTCGACTTTGAATGAAAAGCCGATTTTTTGGCAAGAAAAATTGCACTCTGACTGTCACTGTGTAGAATGCCCATCTTCCGCTTCTTACCCAATTCTTCTAAGAAACCATGTAGCCAAATTATCTCCTTTCCAACTTCAGTTGTTGCAACATACTCAACTTTTATAGTAGACAAAGTAACAATCTTCTGTAGATTTGAAACCCATGATATAGCTGCTCCACCTCGAGTGAAAACAATCCCAGTAGTACTCTTTCTACTATCAATATCACTAGCAAAATCAACATCTACATAACCTTGCAGTTTCAAACTTGCACCTATGAAGCAAATACATGTATCTAATGAACCCTTCAGATATCTTAGAATCCACTTAACTGCCTCTCAATGCTGCTTTCTAGGCCTACTCATGAATCTGCTCACAACTCCCACTGCATGTGCAATGTCTAGCCTTGTACACACCATAGCATACATCAAGTTGCCAATAACTGAGGCATAGGGCACCTTGCTCATATGGTCCCTTTCTTCTTCTGTCTTTAGTGACTGTTCTTTGCTTAGTTTGAAATGACTACCCAAGGGTGTGCTCACTGGTTTAGCTTTATTCATGTTGAACCTGTTGAGAACTTTCTTCACATACTCTGATTGTGAAAGCTTCAATGTAGCATTAGCCTTGTCTCTAATGATTCTCATACCAAGGATTTGCTTTGCAGCTCCCCAATCCTTCATTGCAAACTGTTTAGACAATTGCTTCTTCAGATTATTAATCTTCTCAATGTCAGACCCTACAATAAGCATATCATCCACATACAACAGTAATATGATATAAGAATTGTCAAAAGACTTAACATAGCAATAGTGATCAGCTTCACATCTTTTGAACCCAATTCTATGCATAAAGCTGTCAAACTTCTTGTACTACTATCTAGGAGCTTGTTTAAGGCCATACAAGCTCTTTCTCAGTTTACAGACTAGATTCTCTTGTCCTTGAACAATGAACCCTTCTGGCTGAATCATGTAAAGGTCTTCCTCCAAGTCACCATGAAGGAATGCTGTCTTCACATCTAACTGCTCAAGATGTAAGTTTTCTGCAGCCACCATTCCCAGTACAAGTCTGATTGTTGACATTTTCACAACTGGAGAAAATATCTATGTGTAGTCAATGCGCTCCTTCTACTGGAACCCTTTAACAACTAATTTGGCCTTGTAATGTTTGCTACCATCATGCTCATTCTTTATTCTGTATACCCACTTGTTGTGCAAAGCCTTCTTTCCTACTAGCAATTTAGTCAGTTCCCATGTCTAATTCCCCAACAAGGAATTCATCTCATCCTTCATGGCTAACTCCCACTTGCTTGAATTCTCATCTTGCAAGGCTTCATCATAACACTCTGGCTCACCACCATCAGTCAATAGGAGATAATTTAAAACAGGTGAATAACGCTGTGGAGATCTAATGTTCCTAGAAGATCTGCGAACTTCAGCTACAAGTGTACTCAGATCCACCTATGAATTTACATTCTTCTTATCTTCTTCACCCCATTTTTAGACAGTACTTTCAGTCAATTCATCTAAGTTGACAAACTTAGATTTATTTTGATCTATCTCTGTAACATCTGACACTACAGTTGACTTGTCCTTATACATAACCTATTCATTAAATATCACATTTCTACTTCTGATGATTTTCCTGTTTTGTTCATCCCAAAACCTATAGCCAAATTTCTCATCACTATAGCCAATGAAAAAACATATTTTAGACTTTGCATCAAGTTTACTACGAGCATCAGAATCAATATGAACATAAGAAACACAACCAAAAACATTTAAATGTGAAAACTTTACTTCTTTACAACTCCAAACCCTCAGGAAGTCTGAACTCCATGGGAACTGATGGTCCTTGGTTTATCAGGTAAGTTACAGTGTTAACAACATCAGCCCAAAAATTTTTTGGTAGTCCAACATGCAACCTCATACTTCTAGCACGCTCATTGAGAGTTCTGTTCATGCGCTTAGTCACACCATTCTGTTGTGGTGTCCTAGGAATGGTATTCTCCATCCTAATTCCCTGTGTGGCATAATACTCACTGAACCCTCTATCCATGTACTCTTCTCCATTATCTGACCTTAAACATTTTACTTTCAAACCCGTTTCTGTCTCAACGATGGCCTTCCACTTCTTAAAAGTTTCAAATACATCAGATTTATTTTTCAAAAAATAAACCCATAGCTTTTTGCTTGAGTCATCAATAAAAGTGATGTAGTACCTTGAACCTCCAAGGGATGCAACCAGAGAAGGCCCCCACAAATCAGTGTGTACTAGTTCCAATTTTTCAGCATTTGGTGTTCTGCTAGTTTTCAAGAAGCTCACCATTTTTTGCTTTCCTAAAGTGCAACTTTCACACTTGTCAAAGTCAATGGACTTCAATTCTGGTAGTTTTCCTTTTGACAGCAGCATCTTCATCCATTTCTCACTCATGTGACCAAGTCTGCGGTGCCATAGGCTTGTATCAGTACTTGCATCAGCAACTGCAATTGTGTCTCTTGGACATGAGGTCATATACAGAGTACCAGTCTTCTTTCCACGAGCCAATACCCTAACTCCCTTTGTAACCTTCCAAGTACCACCAACAAATAGTATTGCATGTCCTTCATTATCAAGTTGTCCAACAGAAATCAGATTCCTTCTCAGGTCAGGAATATGTCGAACCTTCTCCAGTGACCAAACAGACCCATTGGGCAACGATATCCGAACTTCTCCCAGACCCACAACATCCAAGGATAAACCATCAGCCAAATACACTTTACCAAAATCACCTGCAACATAATTCTGTATGATTTCTCGATGTGGAGTGGTATGAAATGAAGTTCCTGAATCCAAAACCCAATCATCAAGTGGACTGTCTACTGCAAGAAGTAATGCATTCTGTACCTCTTCTGTTACAACATTAGCAAAATCATCTTCATTCTTCTTCTTAGGACTTTTACATTGCCTTCTAAAGTGACCTGTGTTCCTGCAGTTCCAGCATTATACTTGTTGGCCTGATCTAGATTTGCTTTTGTTTTGATTAGAATTTCTGGATTTTGATCTACCCCGGTTTGAATTTCTGTCATTACCTCTACCTCTTGTCTCAAGGTTTAGGATAGAACTAGATCCTGAGGTTTCGCCTGCATCTCTTCGGCGAATCTCCTCAGCTAGAATTAAATCTCGTATATCATTGTACTTGAGCTTTTCCTTTCCCGTAGAATTGCTTACTGCCATCCTCATTGCCTTCCAACTGTTTAGCAAAGAAGACAAGAGATTAGAGCACAAATCTCATTATCAAAATCAATTTCTACAGACGACAATTGATTTATGATTGAATTAAATTCATTTAAATTGAACAATTTCTATTGATGCATTATCTGCCATCTTCAAATTGAACAATTTCTTCATCAGATGCACCTTATTATTTGCGGACGACTTTTCATACATACCAGACAAAGCCTTCATCAGATCTACTGTGGTCTTCTCTTTTACAACATTGTGTGCAACAGACCTAGATAGAGTTAACCTAGTAACTCCTAGAACCTGTCTATCAAGAAGCGCCCATTCCTCAACTTTCATACTCTCAGGTTTTGTCCCCAAAAGAGGCAGATGCAATTTCCTCCCATAGAGATAATCTTCAATCTGCATCCTCCAATACGCAAAGTCTATGCCATCAAACTTTTCTATTCCAGACGCCTTTCCTGCTTCCTCTGCCATTGCTCCCACTCAAACCTAACCCTAGGCTGTGATACCAGTTGAAGAGAATTAAGCCGAATTCCCAACTTGTGAGAAACAAAAAAAATAGAGAAAAACACACTCCAAAGAAAAACAATCACACGTACAAAACAGAATTTACTTGGTTCGACAATTTGCCTACATCCACGAAGTTGCAAGGATATTACTATTATCAGGGAAGAATACAAAGTACTTCTGTCGGTTACAATATTTTCTCTCTATATATAACACGGCAACCACACCACACTAAAAAACCCTAATTACAAAATATGGTTCCACAATGGGCTAAACGGGCCCAAAAAATATTGCACGAATATTGCACATTAAAAAACCATGCAATATTATTCGGATCGGGTCGTCAAACCAGATCAAACAAAACTAGGCTCCACAAAGCCCGACATAGAAGATTGACACCTTGAAGAAACAATGCGTTTGTTATTCAATGTTTAGCTGAGCTTGCTTCATAGTGGTCATATGAGAAGGGAAATTTATAGAAAAAGAGTTGCCTTCAGTTGATCAGTTTGAAGGTACAAACTGAAGCAACATCTCATAGAATCCGACCGCAGTTGTAGAGACAACGTTATTGTTCTAACAACACGGATTTAGGTCAGATTGAGGAGATAAAATGACATCAACGAACATGGTTCAGTTTCTCCATCATTTTTTTCTTTCTTAGTCCCTGAGATTAGTCAAGGAAACTGACTCAAGACAAAATAATTTACGGTTGCCGATATAAAAGTTTGGTTCTAATAGGAGATCATAAGCTACCAACTGTTTGGGATTTGATCGGAAATTTGTCCTATGAAATCTAATTCATTGTTCTCCGGTCAGATTGAGGAGATAAACTAACGCCAACGGACATGGTTTTGAACATGCAGCTACAGACATTTGAAATAAAATCTTTGGTGGACCACAAGAGGGAATTTTTAATAAAACATTTGTTCTCAGGTTAAATTGAGGAGATAAACTGATGCCAACGGACATAGTTTAGTCACTTAGATTTGTTCTTAGGATTTTTCTCCTAGTAATTAGTTATTTTAAGTTGAATACTAGATTTGAAGTACATCACTTTGAATTGTTTCTCCACCTTGTAGCTCGCACCACACCGCAACACAACTGTTTGAGTGTTTCATAATATTTTTTTTTGACATAAATTTATATTTTTAGCACACCCAAGTCATATTTAAGGACGCTAACCCATAAAATTTACTTGTAACAAATAGTTTCTATGTCTTTTAGTCATTAATTTTATATCATTTTACAACCATATTTATTGGTATAACAAATATATAGTTGATTGGTGGATATTAATTCAGTCATAAGAGTTCAAAAGTATACAATGAAGGCCTTGTTAGAGAGAAGTGGAGCAGACTATGAATAATTAAAAATATTTTGTTTTTAAAAAAAATTTCAAGCCCACCATTAACATGATTCTCTTCATCCCAAATTCGGTTTATTAAGGGTGGGGACGAGATAGCCAAAAAAAAATTCACTCGATTGTCATTCTAGAAAAGAATGTAAGGATAAGTGGAAACAAAAACATTAAATATGGAATTAAAAAATTAAATTAAATTAAAAATAATGATAATGATAATTAAAAAATGTAAATGAAGCAATATCATACTTATTGGAACAAAATTAGAAGTCCATACTCTTGTTTGTTAATTTGTAATTTTATAATTTAAAAATAAAATAAAAGATATAGGTATAAAAATTTATTTGATTTTAAACTTCTTAAAAAAATTGTAAAATAAAAAATTAACACTTGTAACTCGTCTATGTCCTATCCATAAATAGTTGAAATTAGTAAAATATCCTCAAAAAATTGATGAAAATATTTTGATTTTGATTTTTGTTTTTAAAAATAAAAAACATTAATTAGAACTATCTAGGATATTTATGAAAATAAAAAATACAATTTGAATATTTGTGTATTGTGTTATCTGCATGTGCTTCAATATAATGATCAAATATGAAAAATGAGCTTCACACATCGGGAAATACTATGATATTTATTTTATTTCTGTCTTTAATAATGCTCCATTTAGTTGTATGTGTTTCATCCTAAGATCCACTCTAATGTCATAATAGTTATTTTATACCTTAAACCTAGAGACTCAAAACACAGATGACTCAAACAAGTATTTTATATCAAGAAATTATCAATTACTGAATTACTGTACAGAATAAATGAAGCATAGTGCAACCCTCAAAACTCAACTCTAAAAGGAAAACCTTAAACTAAGAGTATTCAAACAATAAGCCAAAATGAAACTCTAAACAAAAAATCCTAACAGAGAATGATTTCTTATTCTAACCATCATTTCTTGCCTAAACTAAGAGTAATTGAAAAATAGATAACAAAGGGGGAATGAGTTCAAACCCAAATAAGGAATATTGATATAAGTTCATGAATAAAAAGTTTTCTACTATGAATACAAATCGGAGATACAATTTACTAATCATTTTTTAAAAAATTCCTTAAAGTGCAAACATGCTAAAGGCATTAAATTTTTCAACCAACATTTCTTATCTCAATAACAATTTCATATAAAATAAAAATAATAAATCAATGATTTTAAAATACTTTTACTTTGGTTATTAGATATCAAATGGTGTCCAAGTAACTAAGATTTTATAAATGGGTGGGTAGTCTCAAATATAATTCCTTAGTTTTTAAGGTGAACGAAATCAAACTCTACTAGTATTAATAACCTATAACCAAACTCCTACAGGCTGGTTCAATGCAATTAGATTCTCCACCAAAGAAATGTAAAGGTCTACAATAATTCCCTTTCCACTAGGGTTGAACAACTTAAAGTCAAATAATTTTGTTTCATTCTTTTTCAACTTACAAAAAACATAATATCTTCATACTTTTATGTTATAAATAGTCTAAGATGGTTTAACATATTTTTTATGCAAAAATATATTTGATCCAGGTAGGGAAAAAAATAATACTTTAAATAATTCAAAATAGCATATATATATATATATATATATATATATATATATATATATATATATATATATATATATATATATATATATATATAAAGAAATGTTTTTTTTTACAAAATTTATATTGATTTAAGAACAAGAGTTCAAGTTCGTAAAGAATTTAAATCTTGAAGAACTTACTCATCACCTAGTATAACATAAGTAAAAAACAATTATGATTATTAACTATCTATTTAAAATCATAATCCGACATTCATAGTAATATTTTGTGTTAATGTTATGATTCTTACTAGTATTATTATATTTATTAACCAATTTCAATTTAAGTAACGAGTTTTTTAATTCCCAATTTAGGTAAAACTCGTCATCTCAAAGTTTGTTTCTATGAATTTTCTCTTTTCCTTATATATATATATATATACACGTGTGTGTGTGTGTATGTTAGGACATTGAATCTTATACTTTGTTTGTTAGCAATTTCGTTCCTATTTATCTTAGCATAAGAAACTTTTTAGATAGTGACTTACTCTATATTAAAGATTCGATGTTGTTGTTTACTCAACCATAAAGTCATAGATAAGTTTAAAAAGGTTTGTTTAGTGACAAGTTAGGTGATTGAATAGTTGGAGTGGATCAATTATTTTTGAGCTAAAATGCATTATTTCAAGTTGAAATGAGCATCATATACTGAAGAGTTTGGTATGACATGTGCCATAAAGTAAATGTTATTTACAAATTTTAAAAATAAAAACTTTCTAAAATAGTAAACATTAAATGTTGAAAACTATTATAATATATGAAAAGGTATAGTCAAAATCAATTATTAAAATTGATGCGATCGAAGCAATGATAGAAGGAATGTAATTTTTTAAAGAAATGGATTGTGGCTATTACTTATATTTCCTCAAGTATTATGACACAATTTATCAAGCAAAAATTGAAATTGAATAATTATAAATTATAAAAACTTAAAAGAAAGGAATTTAGCGAGATTCTTAATTATAATATAAATGAAATATGCTAAAAAAAATTAAATTATAAAATAAAATAAAATTGAAATATTTTTTTTAAATATAAGTGAAATATTTGGAGAGAGAGAAGAAAAAAGAATGAGAAAAGAAAGCAAGTGGGGAGCCTTGGTGCGATAGATTGTGATGATTGACGAGAGGGGGCTCTGGAACCACCAGAGGAGAGAAAAGATTGTGGCCTCGTGAATTTGTATCTTTATGGAGAGATGATGAAATAGTGGAAGGCAATTGTTTCATGGAAAAATTATAATCTTCCAAGTGGTATAATCCTTTAAACGGACATGAAAAGTTAGCATTTCCTTTTATAATTTTTTTCCATTGTTTTTTTCTATTTTATATAGTATTTACTTTATTATTTACAATGTTATTATTAAAATATTAATCTAAATATTGTTTTTATTTTTAATAATAAATAATTATTTTATTATTTATCTTATTTAAATTATAATAGAAAACATGATAGATATATATATTGCAATTACATTACATGTAGTATATATTTATATAAATTTTATTCATATTTCTTTAAAAATAAGTGATTATTTACAACAATACATCAAATAATAATACTAATATCAAATGTTAATAAATAATAATATTAAAAATACTAATATGTATAATAAATATCTCATGATTGTGTTAAAAAAAATACTAAAATGTTCAAATAATAATTAATAGAAATAGTAATCTTAATAATAAATTAAAAAAAAAAGAATAAAAAAAATGGCAAATAAAAATTGAGAAAAGAAGAAAATGATAAAATAAAGAAAAAAGACAAATGAATGATATTTTTGTCTTTTTATCCATCATGAAATTTCTATCAATTTTCAAAGTTTTCAATCCTTTACTTCATATTACTCCACTTTCCACTTGCACCCTAAAACATAATTGTCCTGTTTTTTTTTTATTTATTTATTTATTCTTTTTCTTCTATTTTTCTTGGAAGAATTATGCTATATTTTATAAGAATCCAAATTCCATATTTTAACCAAACACATGATATGATAAAATTATTCCACAAATATGCATTTAATTATAATGAAATATTTGAATGCATTGTTTTTGGGAGGGATTTTTTTTACTTGTGAGAAAAATAAAATAAATAAATTTAAATTTTGTTATTGGCAAATGGTTTTCATTTTTATTATCTTAAAAAAATGTTGTTCAATTCTTTCAATCTTGTTCACAAAAATAATTTTAATTTTATTTATAGAAGATAAATTTAGTTTTACCTTTTTAAAAAAGAAAAAATTGATTTAAAGTATTATAAATTGATATTCTTAATAGGTGGGACAGACAAAGGACTACATCAAAGTCAGGGATTGACTTTGATGTAGAGTTTTTACGATTTTAAAACATATCTAAATAATTAAAAGAAGTGTATATGCATCAAACAATTCTTCTCAATACCTACTAACAATAGAAATGAGCATCATGCATTGAAAACTTGTAAAGGGTCTAGCATGACATGTTTTATAAAGTAAATATTATTTAAAAATTTTAAAAAATTAAAATAATAAACATTCAACGTTGAAAAGGTATAATGAACTATAACATGTTAAAAAACATATATATTATCAAGAATTCTCCAATCTTGTTGTTCCACCATATACTTTTCATACCCTTTTCTTACTTGTTTTTTAATTTCTACCACATACTTTTCATACTTCTTCATTTTTTTTTTCCTTCTAAATGGAGCTAACGCTAAAATTAAGGTAAAGCAAAATCAGCTGCCAAAAATCTATTGGATTATGATTTTAAGTTTTTAACCCAGCTATGATCAATGTTAAAGAGAAATTTTCCCAGACCCACCAGAAAGAAAGGTGTGACTATGATAATATGTGGTATTGCAATTGCAAAAATGGAACAAAGAAGTGAGGTTGTGTTATTAGCTATGATTAATTTCATTGCCTCACTCAAAAAACAACTAAGCTCTTCCCGGTTTCTGCGACCATCCACCAGGTATGCTATTTATGCCATTAATAGTACTAGTTTAGATACAAAACATACACTTCGTGTCTATCTATTACCTTTTAAATCGAAGAGAATTCTATGTTTGACCAGTGAACACCAATAACAGGGAGAAGATAAAATTGAAGACTTTTATAACATTAATGGGTCTGATAACCGTCTAATAACCCTTCAACATAATACTAACACAGGTTTATTATAAGATGGATTCATGAACATGGAACAAACACACACACTTGTGTGTCTATATATCTATGTGGAACTTATGCATAATGACTAGTAGAAAGTTCTATATATTTTTTCAAGCAAACTAAAATCTGGTGACGTTTTCAATTGGCATGAACTCGCTCTCCAGTGAGGCTGAAAATGGTCCAGAAATCCAAGGCTCAAAGTAATCTCCCCTGAAAGAGTGATGGATAGTCTCATCATCACTCAGAAGATATCCCCTTGGAAATTCTGGGTAGGCTAATTCAGAAGTGGACCAAGGGTTGGGAATTTCTTGAGAGGTTGAAACCGGTGGAGGAATCGAGCCTGAGCTTGCATTTGGATCAATATTGTGGTTGAAATCAAAGAGTTGTGTGGGCTCAAACCCAAAGTAATCTCCCCCGAAAGAGTGATGGATAGTCTCATCATCACTCGGGAGATACCCCCTTGGAAATTCTGGGTAGGCTAATTCAGAAGTGGACCAAGGGTTGGCGATTTCTTGTGAGGCTGAAACCGGTGGAGGAATCGAGCCTGACCTTGCATTTGGATCAACATTGTGGTTGAAATCAAAGAGTTGTGTGGGCTCAAACCCAAAGTAATCTCCCCTGAAAGAGTGATGGATAGTCTCATCATCACTAAGGAGATACCCCATTGGAAATTCTGGGTAGGCTAATTTAGAAGTGGGCCAAGGGTTGGTGATTTCTTGTGAGGCTGAAACCGGTGTAGGAATCAAGCTTGAGCTTGCGTTTGGATCAATATTGTGGTTGAGATGAAAGAGTTGTGTGGGCTCAAACTCAAAGTAATCTCCCCTGAAAGAGTGATGGATAGTCTCATCATCACGCAGAAGATATCCCCCTGGAAATTCTGGGTAGGCTAGTTCAGAAGTGGACCAAGGGCTGGTGATTTCTTGTGAGGTTGAAACTGGTGTAGGAATCGAGCTTAAGCTTGTGTTTGGATCAATATTGTGGTTGAGATGAAAGAGTTGTGTGGCATGTGGCTGATCCCTGGTGCTACTTTGTGGGTCAAGAATATTCTCATCAGTACTTCTCCAAATCTGCTTCTTCAAATGGCTGTACCAGCGGCTCTTGACATCATTATCGGTTCGCCCTGGAAGATGAGCTGCTATACTTTCCCAGCTGCAACACAACACAAACTGATCAAACTATCATATCATATGATTGTGGAAAAGTATGAGGATGATTCTCATTACCAATTCCTATAGAGCGACTGGAAGCAGATGATGGCGTCGTCTTCCTCTTGGGAGAAGTTCCCTCTCTGGACATTAGAATCCAGATCGTTATTCCACCTCTCCCTACAACTCTTGCCACTCCCGCTCAGCCCTGTCAGCATTGCGATATCTGGATCGGGATTTCTGCATTGACATTCAAAAACCCTCTGGTCTTCTTCTTCGGTGGTCCATCGCGGTGTCTGCTCCTCTGGTCTTACCATCATTGATTTCCCTGCAAAGATGGAAGAAATTAACCCAATAAAATTTTCATGAAACATACTACAAGAAAAATAAATACAATGACTGCTTAAAAACCAGGGAAGCGCCATTGAAAAGCAAGCTGTCAAGAGGAGATTGAGACCTTGAAGAAACAAAGTGATTGATATCCAATGCTTGGCTGAGCTTGCTTCATAGTGCGCAGGGAAATTTATAGAAGAGAGTTGCTTTCATGTTATCCGTTTGAGACAAACTGAAGTGAAATTTACAGAAAAAAGTTGCTTTCATGTTATCAGTTTGAGACAAACTGAAGTGAAATTTACAGTAGAGAGTTGCTTTCATGTTATCAGTTTGAGACAAACTGAAGTGAAATTTACAGTAGAGAGTTGCTTTCATGTTATCAGTTTGAGACAAACTGAAGTGAAATTTACAAAAGAGAGTGTTTCGTGTTATCAGTTTGAGACAAACTGAAATGAAATTTACAGAAGAGAGTGTTTCTTGTTATCAGTTTGAGACGAACTGAAGTGAAATTTACAGAAGAGAGTTGGTTTTGTGTTATCAGTTTGAGATAAACTGAAGCCGTTTCATTGAGGAGAGATGCCTTAGGACAGTCTTGAGTTGAAATTTTCTCATTGCACATGGATGGGATCCGCTAAGAGCATGGATTTGGCTCAAACTGACGCCAACCCTACATGGTTTTGAACATGCAGCTACAAACATTTCAAATAAAATCTTTGGTGGACCACAAGAGGTAATTTTTAACAGAAGATTTGTTCTCAACTCAGATTGAGACAAACTCACGCCAACGGACACAGTTCAATCAATCAAATTTGTTCTTAGAATTTTTCTCTTAGTGATTAGTTATTATAAGTTGCATACTAGAGTTGAATATACAGTAGTATACCATCTTTCTCATCCAATGGGCCTTGTTAGAAGAAAATCTAAACACGCCAATAATTATAATAGGTGGTCTGGAACTGGTAAGAGAGGAAAATTTCAAACTTGAAGGACCAATTCCACCACTATACCCAAAATTAAAGCAAACTCCTTTTGTCGTTTCTAGAAAAGCTAGCAAGAAAAAAAAATGGTTAATTTCCTATCTCCAAACTGATTTACAACTTTGCTTTCACAAGAAAAAATGGAGAAACTTAACCCAAAAAGAAGATCAGTTCACATGTGGCAGTTTTCGAAGCTCTTGCGAATGGAGGATATGACAAACCCCATCGAAGGAGACATGCGTGCGTTTAAGTCAGTATCGAGTTTAGAAACCTCTCGTCTTTTTCACTTTCATCATATCTGATTTGAGACCAACCCACCCTTCTTTTTCTCCAGTTTTGTTTGAAACCAAACGGACATGGTTTAGCGTCTTTAGTCATTTCACATAATATTTTGCGCTACAAAAAGTTTGGTTCTATTAGGAGATAACCTATCAACCGCTTGGGATTAATTTGATCCGAAATTTGGGGTATCTAATCTAAGAGCCGAGTTGTACTGTTTTTTTGCTTGATTCTAAAATTTGTATTTAAGTTGAAAAAAAAAGCAAAAAACAAATTTTGGATAAGTTATTTTAAAAAGAATTTTTCTATTTTGATTTTTTTAAAACATTATAAATTCAATTTATATAATATTAGTTAAATTTAGTTCAAGTCTTACTAAAAATAAAAATAATTTTGTAATTGTAAATAAATTAATTCACTATTCCATAGACAATATTATATAGGACAAAAATCAAATACAATTATTGGATTCTCAAAATATTTCATAATTCCTTACTCCTTATATCTACAACCTTAATGCGAGTGCCCTCACTCCTTCGAGTTCTCTCATTTTTCCTCACAAGTTCATCTCCATCTCATAACTTTTTTGCTCATGACCTAAAATATTTATAAACATATTCCTAGTAACGTTTCTTATTCAATAGGAAAAACTAATATTAAAATAATATCTCTACTTAGAAAATATTCTATATAATACTTTTTACAAAAATGAATTTATATTAATTAAGAATTTAAGACACTTTTCAATAATAATTTCCATTTTAGATCAAATTCCATTAAGTTAATATTTCATCTATTCACTCTTTTTGTATCACTATCCATGATACACATTTTAACCATAAAATATAGTATTAAAGTGTTTACTATTGGAGTTTCTATTCAATGGGTTTACTAACCTCATTAATAAATTTAACATATTAAGTGTTGCTTAATTTAGAGTATATTTTTCTAGTGGAAAAAACTAAGAAAAATATGATTCTATGTAGAAGAAAAACAGTGGATCCATTATAAACTAATTTTTGTCCATAAATTTATTGTATTAATTAGATTACTATTTGAGTTTTATGTTATTTTTTAAATTATTAGACTTGGTAATAAATTCAACATATTAAGTCTTGTTTGATTTGAAATTTATTTGACTAACAATTTTTTTTTTGTAAAAGTATGATATATGTAAAAAAGAAACTAACCAAGTCATTTAAAATAAATTTTGGTTTATGGCTTTTTAATGTTATTGAGTTCTATGAATTTCTAATACTAATTAAATTAATTTTTGAGATTCCAATTATTTTTTAAAATTAATAAATTATATGTATTTAGTTTGATTTAGAATTTGTTTAGTTAATGAAAATTTTGGACAAGTTAAAAGAAATTAAAAAAAACAAGTGTAAATTAAAGGAAGATCATATTTGAAGACTTTTATCGGTATTGGATCATTATAAGAGAAGAAAAATAATATCATATTCAATTTTATTTGGTTTTTATGATATTTTAAAATTTCTCTATGTTTTCCTTTTGCTTTTAAAAATTGATGAAAATAATTTCTAATTGTTCTTTAAAAACCGTTCTCTATTTACTTTGTTTTTAGAAATTGAAAACAGAGAATAATGATAAAATAGTATTATGAATTTTAAAAAATAGTCTCCTATTTTTTTAATCACACAACTAGACAAGCTCTAATAGAATAATAGTTTTTTTTATTAAATTAAAAGAATTTTAAAAGACAACATATAATGGCTCTAAGTATGATCCACACTGGATAGTAAATTTGTTCCGTAATTAAGAGAAAAAATTGTGTGGATTAAGGTGATGATGGTCAAATGATGAGGTAGTAAAAAGTCACATATATAAGAGTTGAAAAGAATTGATTTTAAATGAAAAATAAAATTAAACAAAATTAGAATAAAATCTATTAATGAGAAAAATCTTGGTGAGGCGATCTTATAGTAAATCTAACTCTAAGGCTCAATTATGTAATCACTTTAAAAAATAAAATATTTTGAAATATGGTAAATACTACTTTAACAATTTGGATATGCGACTCTTTTGGAATTTATGAATAATTAAAAAAAATTCATTTACATTTTGAATCAATATATGAAGTAATGTCTTGCACATTTCTATTTTTGATTAAAAAGAAAAAAACAAACCAATGATGGATGAAGTTTTATTAGTTTATTTGAATTTGATTCATTAAAAATTTTCAAAAATCAATTTCAATTTTTAGAAAAGCAGTACTTTTAAGCCATTTAATTTTTTTGTCTTTTCATAATAATAATAGTTGAATCACTTAAAATCGTTTCTCTACCTCACTCTATAGCTCTCATCACGCCTCTGCACTAGGGTGTAATTTCGGCAGGTTGGCCCAATTCAACCTAAACCCAACCTAACTGTAAGGCATATTTGGGCAATTATTTTTGGATTGGACTTGAGCTAAGTATTTTCAATCCGAAATCAATTTGGATTAAACTCAAGTTAAGATTTGAACAATTCAAGCACAACCCAAAAATATATATATCTTTATAACAATTGGAGCCAAATTGAACCAAGGCTTATATATATATATATATATATATATATATCACTTTTTGTTGTTATCTTGAACTTTTTTTCTTTCTTATTTAACTTTTCATATAAATATATAAAATTTTAGAAAACATTATAAATAGATTTTAAATTATGTAACCCGACCAACTCAAACTCAATATGAGTTTAGAAAAATGAGGTTGGGTTGGACTTAGCTTAAGTATCTCATGATAGGGGTTGGGCTAGTTTATGAGTAAGAAATCAATGCAAGGTTTGGTGAGAAAGTCTTTAGTTTCCTTGGCCAAAATGAAATCCTTACCTTCTTGTGATCATTATTTGGTTAAAAAACAATATGGAGTTTCAAATTATTTAATCTTTATATCAAAGGGGTTAAAATCAGTAAAATGAATTTAAAATAGCACATTAAAATAATTTATTGACTTTAAAACTATTTTTTATTTTCCTTCGCTTTATCTTTTCTTCTATTTTTTTTTTTTTCTTTTCCTTACATTTTCCTTCCAGTTTTTCAAGAACCAAACCTAGTCGAAAGGATTCCTAATAAGTGGGATGAAGAAACTAAAAACTCTTGAAAATGAGACTATTGATATTATAAAAGTTTTATTTAATATAAAAAAACTTACATACACAAATCAAAATAAAGCTTTTATCAGCACAATATTTTCTTGGCTTCCAATTCAAATCATAAATGATTAAAAATATTTTTTTTTACATTCTGAACCAATAGACTGAAGTCATGTTAAACAAATGATACATGAAATTTTATAAATTTATTTGAATTGGTTGATCAAAATATTTCAAAAATCAATATTAAAAATAATTTAAGCTATTGAGACTTTATTTTTTGTTGTTTATAATAATGAAAGGCCCTGATGGCTTTGGATTTTTATCTTGAAGGTGGTTATAAGAATAGTGCTCAATACTCATTATCTCGTTTTCCTTTTTTCTTTTCCTTTTTTTTTTTTTTTCCTTTTTTGAGCTATAAACTCTTTCATAATATAATTAAAACTATAAATAAAATTAAAAACTAATAATGTAAGAATGGTGGATTTATTTACACTTATTTTATTTTATTTTTTTATTGTATGCGAAATTACTTTTTATGTCGTTCACAGGAGGTTTTATTTGTTATATTTCCTTCAAATGGATGGTCACAAATCATGGGTTTAACCCTTCAACATAATAGAAAACACATGTTTATTATAAGATGAATAATTTCATCGTGAGTACAATAAGCCAACCATTATATTATGCAGAAATTAATGGGTCTAACCCTTCAACATAATACGAAGCCCAGGTTTATTATAAGATGCATTCATGACCATGCAGCAAACTCAATGCCACTTCTCCAAATATTCCACCTCTTGCTACAACTCGAACTATTCCTCGCCAGCGCTGTCTGCTCTGCGATTTTTTCCCAAGATAGAGGGAGATTTTTGGTTTGACATTCGGTTTTCCATTTCTTTATAGATTCAATGAGCTTGAGGTCATCTTCTTCGGTCCATGGCTGTGTCTCCGACCCACTCGCTTGCTGTGATCTTTCCATTACGGATTTCCCTGCAGATATGGAAGAAATTAACCCAATAAAGCTGTTTCCATGAAATATACTATAAGAAAACAAATAAATAAATACAATGACAGCAAAAAAAACCAGGGAAGCTCTCCCCAGTGAAAGCAAGCTGTGAAGAGAAGATTGAGACCTTGAAGAAACAACGTGCTTGTTATCCAATGCTTGGCTGAGCTTGCTTCATAGTGGTCATATGAGGAGGGAAATTTATAGGAAGAGAGTTGCCTTCAGTTGATCAGTTTGAGGAGATAAACTGAAGCAGCATCTCATAGGATCCGCCGGGAGTTGTAGAGGCAACGTTCTTTGTTCTAAGAGCATGGAGTCAGGTCAGATGAGGAGATAAACTGACGCCAACGGACATGGTCACCTTTTGCTTTCTCAGTCTATGAGATTAGTCAAGGAAAATGACTCAAGACAAAATAATTTACAGTTTCCGATGTAAAAGTTTGGTTCTAATAGGAGATCATAAGCTACCAACCCCTTGGGATTTGATCGGAAATTTGTCCTATGAAATCTAATTCATTGTTCTCCGGTCAGATTGAGGAGATAAACTGACGCCAACGGACATGGTTTTGAACATGAAGCTGCAGACATTTGAAAGAAAATCTTTGGTGGACCACAAGAGGGAATTTTTAATAAAACATTTGTTTGCAGGTCAAATTGAGGAGATAAACTTACGCCATCGGACATAGTTTAGTCACTTTGATTTGTTCTTTGGATTTTTCTCCTAGTAATTAGTTATTATAAGTTGCATACTAGATTTGATCGAACATCACCTTGAATTGTTTCTCCACCTGGTAGCTCTCACCACACCTCAACACAGCATGTTTGAGTGTTTCATAATAATTTTTTTGACATAAACTTATATTTATAACACGCCCAAGTCATATTTAAGGACGCTAACCCATAAAATTTACTTCTAACGAATAGTTTTCTATCTTTTAGTCATTGATTTTATATCATTCTACAACCATATTTTACACTTTAACAATGCTTTAAGGTAACCCATATTTTACGCTAACCCATATTTATTTTTGTCTTTAACAATGCTCCATTTACTTGTATGTGTCACATTCCAAGATCCACTTTAAGGTCATGATGATTATTTTACACTTCAAACTTAGAGACTCAAAATGCAAATGACTAAACTAGTATCTTATATCAAGAGGTTATCAATTACTAAATTACTATATAAAATAAATAAAAACATGGTGCAATCCTCAAATTTGTTTGAAACATAGTACATCTTCACTAAAAATCAATTGTAATAAAATTAGTTGCAAAAGAAAATTTGTCTTAAGCTTGTTGTCCCCAACTATTGACTAGATGGTCTTCTGGGGTTGATCGAGGTTAGAGATTGATCACTCTGTCTATAAGACAAATTTCACCTCGCTTAGGTGCTTATAATACAAGTGATTGAGACTCAAAATGCAAATGACTCAAACAAGTATCTTATATCAAGAAGTTATCAACTACTAAGTTACAGTATAGAATAAATAAAAGCATAGTACAATCCTCAAATTTGTCTCAAACATAGTACATCTTTGCTAGAAATCAATTGTAATAAAATTAGTTATAAAATAAAATTTGTCTTAAGTTTGTTGTCCTCAACTATTAACTAGATGGTCTTATGGGGTTGATCGAGGTTAGGGTTTGACTCTATGTCTTTCAGACAAATTTCACCCAGCTTAGGTGCTTACGATACAGGTGATTGTCTTCTAGGATATAACGATCACTTTCTTGTAATAGTAGCACTCCAAATTACAAGAAACAATGAATCACTTGGTGATTTGTAGTCTTTTGAATACAAAATAAATAAATAAATAAATAAACTTGAAGCTAAGAAGGACTTGAAAGTTTAAGAGACTAGATATGAGAGAGAGTGGAGAAAGCGGATGAATGAAAAAGTGAATTTGAAAAGACAAGGGGGGCGCTTATTTATAGATTTTGTTCGTGACTATTAGAAGAGATGTGTCTTTAAGACACTAGACAAATCCATTAAAGGGTTGTGTCGTAAGACACCAAACATACTCCTTTGGAAAAGGTTGTGTTTTTAAAACACTAGACACATCCTTTGAAACAAGTTGTGTCCATTAAGAAACAACATGTCTTCCAAGAGAAAAAAAGTGTCCTAATTTTCATTCACCTATATATAAATTCTAACACTACACGCACTAAGAGCAAAGGTGGTAAGAGATATGTCCTTGTTGTAGTTGACAATTTCTCTAGGTTTTCTTTCATATGTTTTTTGAGGGAAAAATTTGAGACTATTGAGCATTTAAAGTCTTTGCATACTAGAATTCAGGTGGAAAAAGGTCATCCAATTGTTAGGATTAGAAGTGATAGGGGAAGAGAGTTTGATAGTGTTGAAATTGATCACTTTTGTGAATTAGAGGAGTTAAACATAAATATTCAACCCTTAGAACTCCTCAACAAGATGGAGTAGCTAAAAGGAAGAATTGAGTTTTTCAAGAAATGACCAAAGTGATGCTTCACATGCATGATTTTTTTGTATATTTTTGGGCTAAAGCCATTGACACAACTTGTTATATTGCCAATAGGGTTTTTCCTAGGTCTAGAATAGATAAAACATGTTATGAATTGTGGTTAGGTAGAAAATCTAATCTTAAGGATTTTAGAACTTTTGGCAGTTAGTGTTACATTTTCATGAATAGGGAAAACCTAGGCAAATTTGATTCTAATTCCGATTTAGAAATTTTTCTAAGCTATTCCACCAAGAGCAAAGCCTATAGGGCATATAACTAGAATACCAAGTTCATCTAGGAATCCTATAATGTAGACATTGATGACTCAAGGGGATTCCAAGAAAGATGATAACTCTTATGATTTAACCTAGGAATCCATTAGCGATATTCCTGAAATAGTGGATGAGAGTATGGAAATCCTTGAAAGTATTCCTGAAAAGGTGTTTGACCCCAACATAGATGAACAACCACTTGAAATTACTAAGTCAAGTGAAGTGGAAGAAGGAGGCTTAATCTAGAGTACATAAAAATCACCCTATCTCAAATGTAATAGGAAACATGGATGACTCCATGGTTACAAGGAGGCTTAATCTAGACAAAACGAGATAAGTTTTTTTTGCTATACCTCTCAATTAGAGCTAAAAAATGTGGAAGAAGCTTTAGGAGATGAATCTTGGACTATTGCATCACAAGAAGAATTAAATTAGTTTGTTAGGAATGATGTGTGGTACTTAGTCCCTAAGCTTATTTGTTTGAAGAGTTTGCCAAGGAGATTAGTGTTAAAAGAATGGAAGATTTTACCATATTTGGGTTGTAGAATTGGAAAGTCATAGCTTCTTTTTCCCTTGGAGGTTGGTTAAAGAGACAAGATTTAGCTTTGAGAAAAGATTTTTAAGTAATTGAATTTTTAGAGATTGAAAGCTCTTTTTAAGCTTAATATAGTTTTTATATTTATTTAATTAATTTTATTAAAAAAAAGATTATGACTTCAAAAAAACAACCAATCATAAAACTCTTTTTTAACTTATATACATGAAGTTATTTCATGTTCAAGAAAAATTTTAAAATATCAACTAATGCTTTGAAACTTATCACTTTGTTTTCAGGAAAGTTTTTGAAAAAAAAAACAAGAAAAGAAAAAGAAAACTATTCTAAATAAGGCCAAAATTAATACGAAAGAAATAAAATAGAAACTAGATTGAAGGTAAAACAAAAAACAAATTCAAATTCAGCAAAAAAAATTTATATACCTCACAACATTTATTTTGAAGGAAAATAAAAAACTAGTACAAATTCACTAGTTTTTTTATTTTTTTATTTTTAAATATAGCTTACCATATAGTTTTCGTAAACATAATGAAACTTTGAAAATAATATATGAAATTTTAAATAATTTTTATTATATTTGATTTTCTTTGATAATACAAAACAAATAAAAAAAACTGATTTTTTTTTTTTTGGCTTTTGCCTAATGCTTTCTAAATGAAAAGAAACACTTAAAAATAATCAATTATGGGTATATCTAAATGATATGGAAACCCAAAGAAATCGATAATAGGTAGTTTTAACATATTCATTTATAAGCACAAATGAGGGGTGATTTTTTAGATTACCCCTTGAAGAAACAATGAGATTGATATCCAATGCTTGGCTGAGCTTGCTTCATAGTGGCCATATGAGGAGGGAAATTTATACAAGAGAGTTGCCCGTGATCCGTTTGAGGAGATAAACGGAAGCCATCTCATTGAGGACACATGCCTTTATGTCAGTTTGAGTTCGAAATTTTATCATTGGAGACAGTGGGTCCGCCGCGAGTTGCGGCAACTTTCTTTGTTTTAAGAGCATGGACTTGGTCAGATTGAGGACATAAACTGACGTCAACCGACATGCAGCTACAAAACTTTAGAAATAAAGTCTTTGGTGGACCACCACACGAGGGAATTTTTAATAGGAGTTGTGTTCTCAGGTCAGATCGAGGAGATAAACTGACACCAACGGACATACTTTAATCACATAGACAATTTGAAAAGACACCTTGATGTTCCAAACTTGATTTCACTTTTCAATCATACAAGGTTGATAAAGTTGAAAAGTCAAAATGTAGACCATATAAAATCATCAGACATCGATTTCAATCCCACCTTTTCTTTCATTCTTTTTCTTCCGTTTTTATCCGACATCCTACTCGTCCGTTTGCATCCGACATCCTACTCATCCGTCTCATGAATTCCCCTTTAATTTCCTCAATATGGGCAAAAAGATTTTGGTCCTAACACAGCTGCCAAACTAAGCTTTTTCGGAAAAAAAAAAAAATCATTCTTGGTTTATTTTTAAAATATTTATCAGGGACTAATTATGTTCATGCCATATTAGCATATCTACATATCATTTTTCTTTTTCTTTTTTTCATGACAAAACCATAATTAGTGACTGCGATTTTACCTCTAAGATTGAAACCATATTTACTATTGTGGTTTTATGATAAAAATAATAATAAAATAAAGTTAAAAGATTATTAAGATAAATATTTTAAAAAATAATCTAGATGTAAAATATATTTTTTTTAAAGGACTTTTTATTTTATTTTATAAACTCCCTAACACAAATTCTCACAAAATCATTCCTTTTCTTAAAAAGAAAATTAAATATTGATCAATTGTGTATAAATACAAGAAAAGGAAAGCATACTAGCTATGAAGTCATGCATTCAATGGGTTTTCATAAGGGGAGATTATGTAATTATGCACCAATTTTTATTTTTTATTTTTTATTTTTAGTTTGAATTTTAACCTTTGAAGTAAAAAAATAAACCAATAAATATGCATTCAAAACTACTCTGTAATCCTCCTTCCCTCTTACCAACTATCACAATTTTTTCTTTTTTCTTTCTTTTTATTTTTTTACTTTGATAAAGTGTTGCCTTTTATTTTTTATTTATTTATTTTTAAATTAACATGTGACAATCAACCATGTCATATGATTTTTTTCCCTCATTTATAACATGTTCACTTTTTTGCCTTTTTTCTCAATGTGTTGGTTTCATAAAATCTTTTTAATTTCAATTTTTTTTCATTATTTTATTTTTTATATTTATTGATTTGAATTATTTACGAATCCACTCTAATGGTATGATGATTATTTTAATTACATTTCAAACCCTGAGGTTCAAAATACAAATGACTCAAACAAGTATCTTGTATCAAGAAGTTATCAGTTACCAAATTTTTATTTAAAGTAAGTAAAAACATACTACAATTCTCATAACTCAACTTTATAAATAAAAACTTTAAGTAGTAATTACTCATGTTTACTCAAGTAATTACTTTTGAGAAGTGATATGACAATATTTTCTTTCAAAAATGATGATGAGAAAGACAATAAAAAAAAAATTGTGTGAAAAATTATACTGCCCCTTTACCCTCATTTTTGGTAGGCCGTAGGCATGAAAGAAGTATAAAAGTACATTTTATTTGGTTCCATCAAGAAAAGCATAGCTGGAAAGGAAAAAAAAAAAAGAAATTGAAATATATATATATATATATATATATATATATATATATATATATATATATATATATATATATTTAGAAAATTTGAGGGAAAATATAAGGGAAAGAAAATAAGAAGGAAAAGTAAAGAAAAATAAAAAATAGATTTAAAGTCAATAAATTATTTTTATATGCTTCTTTAAACCCATTTTACTTTTTTTTTTATTATATAAAGATTAAATGATTTTAAAATATATAAATTTCTAACTAATTTTAATTATATTTGAATTTTTTTTTCATAATAAAACCAAACAGAAAAAAATCATTTTCTTTAGTATTTTTTTTTCTTTCTTAATATTTTCTAGAAATCAAACATAGCCTTCATTTTTTGTATAGGAGGAAAAAGATGAAATTAAATTTTAAATGTAAGAAAAATACTTCGAGTTTAAATTTATTTCTTTCGTGGTTATACTTTTCTTTCCTTCAAATTTTCTCTCTATTTTTTGTTTTTTTAATTTTCCCTCAAACTTTACAAGATTTAAAAGAAGTCTTATATTCTATTATATCACAAGTACTTAAGAAAAGAAACAAATAATAATAAGAAATCCAAAATCTTTTGTTTAGTTTATCATGAAAAATATGATAAAAAAAATCAAATACAATAAAATTTATTTAAAAATTTATGTATTTTCCAATTCTTTATTCTTTATACATAGAAAAAAAAACCAAATTTGAAAAACTTTAAATTCTTCTCTTTCTTTTATGCATATAACACAAGATTGATCAAGTCCTATGAAGGCTTCATACTATAGTCATCACTCCGCCAACTACCATCTGCTCAAGACATTTTCAAGCAACAACAACACGTGGTGACAACAATGAATATGATGATCCTTGCCCAACTTGTCTCACCTAAGATTTGATGAATTGAATGGGTGACTAAGCTCACCCTCACCATAAACCAAAGAAATCACACACTTACTGAAAATTAAACATTGAAATTGAAAACATAAATAAAGATGTAAGATTACAAGTACACTTAGAGGAAATAAAGTTCTCCTCCTTTATTTATCACATTCTCCTGCTCTTAAATTGTTCTACTTAATGCTTCTCTTTTCTGTATGACCTTCATAGCTAGCCATTTATAGAATGTGGAGTGATGTTGAGGAGTTGTCAACTTGGAGGCAAATGGAATCTTTTTTCCTTGAACAACTTACTATATGAGGTGACTTCCTAAGATTGTCAAGTGTCATGCATGCGATGGTAGTTGGGGCTTTGATGACAACTTTAAATCATTTCCCGAGGCATTGACAATGGTCATAGAAAGCTTTGCTCGAAGAGGAATGAGAGATGAAGGGTGAGAATGGGAAGAAGTGATTGAGATATGGTGATTTAAAGTTCAAGTCTCCATTAAGGAGAAGAGATGCAGAGTGAGAAATGAAGAAAGAGATATTTGGGAGGGTTGTGAGGCTGCTTGGGCTAGAAAAAGTATAAACTAAAATAAAATAAAATAAAGCTTAAAACTATAATTGGTTGCTAGGCTCTCAGCCTAGCAAGCCTAGTAGCCTAGAAACCATTAAGCCTACCAGGATGATTTTTTTTTGCATTTTTTATGGTTTTTGAAAGGGAATTAGTGGGGTATCGAGTCATCTTCCTTCTAAGGTTATTAACAATTCCAAATTGCTCCATTTAAGCCACCTTTTGCCACGTTTCCTTGAAAAACTCATATAAAATTATCAAGACACTTTATATTGAGAAAACGTGATATATTGAGTGCTATTGTGGATGCAATGCCATGAGTTTGCATAATTTAATTATGATAAATAATGAGCAATTTTACACTAATCAAAAGGGTATAAAATGGAATTTAGGTTAAAATAGAAATTCCAAAGAGAAGAAATGAAGAAAGAACCAGCTAAAAAATAGAGTCTAGTTATCACTTTATTTATATGAGAGTTTCTGGTAAGACACTATATAGGTGGCAGCAGCAAAGGCAATTGAAAAAAAATAAAAAGGAAGACCCTAACTAATAACATGTATTAGTAAGGGCAAAGAGCAGAGCACTAATGCAGTGCTTTATCATCCCCCACAAGCTGATGGGATTAGAAAGGACTGCCAACTTATTCCTAAGTTTTGAAAGCATTGTGTAGGAAGAGGTTTGGTCAATATGTTAGCCAGTTGTTCCTCTGATGGAGTGAAATGAACTTGAAAAGACTTGTTGACAACACACTCTTGAATAAAATGAAAATCAATTTCAATGTGTTTGGTCTGAGCATGGAGAATAGAATTAGCACCTAGTTGAGTGGCACTAAGATTATCACAAAGCAAATAAGTGGGCAAAGGAAGAGAAAAATGAAGTTCAACAAGAAGTTCAGCAAATTAGTATAGAGGTGTCAGATTTGGAGCTAGAGAATCCCCATTGAAGTAAGCAACTGCTAAGCTTGTTGTACGAAGCACGAGGACTTTGTTTTAGACCATAAAGTGACTTGTTGAGCTTACAAACATGAGTTGGAGCAGTAAAGGAAATAAAACCAGTAGGTTGCTCTATAAAAACATCTTCAGCCAAGTCAACATTTAAGAAAGCATTGTAAACATCCAATTGCTTTAAAGATCAAGAGGAGGTAAGAGCTAAGTTGAGCATAATCCGCACAGTCGTGGGCTTAACAATGGGGCTAAAAGTTTCAAAATAATCCAACCCATGAGTTTGATGAAAGCCTTTAGCCACAAGGCAAGCTTTGTAGCGTTCCACTGACCCATTAGGTTTCAATTTAACCTTAAAACCCCATTTATAGTTGATAACCTTTTGTTTAGGCTTTGGGGAAACCAAATTCCAAGTGTGGTTGTTCAAAAGTGCTTAAAATTCAGTGTCCATAGCCCACTGCCAATGAGCATGCCTTGTAGCTTGGTTATAAGTAGTTGGTTTGAAGAGATCCAACTCAGATGAAACACCACAATCAGCAAGTAGGATTTTAAGCTTATAAACTCCAACCTTGGAGTGAGTAACCATCGGGTGTGTATTGATAGGGCCATGCAAGTCAACGGTAGGATTAATGGGTGATATCTCTATTGAGTTCATGGTCTGAGAGTCTTGTGAGGAAGATAAAAGAGAAGAGGAGGATGGAGAGAAAAATGATATAGGATTATGAGGAAGAGAAGATGGATGAGAAGACAAAGGAGAATGAGAAAAAGAAGCTAAGGGTAGAAGAAAAGGAAAAAGAAGAAAGTTGGTGAGTTGAAGAGGAGGAAGAAGGAGAAGAGGAAGCATGAAAAGGAAAAGACAACTCATTGAACACAACAGACGAGAGATGTAAACACAACTAGCGTCCTTTTGAAGGCAAAGGTAACCCTTATGATAGGAGCTAAACCCAAGGAAAACACATTCAGTAGAGCGAAATTGGAGCTTATTTTGATTATAGGGTCGGAGAAATGGAAAACAAGCACAACCAAAAACACAAATTTAGGAAGGGCAGGAGTGATAGAGCAACTCAAATGGTGTTTTAGTTGGAAAGAATCAATGTAGGAAGCCTATTAATTAGATAAACAACAGATTGAAAGGTGTAAGGTAAAAAAGATAAAGGTACAGAGGCATGAGCAAGTAAGGAGAGGTCTTTTTCAACATCACGATTCTTTCATTCAACCTTCCCATTTTGTTCAAGAGTAGAAGGACATGGATGATAATAAATGACACCTTGGTTGGTAAGAAATGGTTTAAGGGGTTGAAATTGAAGAACAGAAACTATTTTTGAAAGGTTGAATTTTCACCAACGCTTTTCTGATTGTTTTCTAAAGAATAAATAAACAATACATACTTTCTTTACACAAAATAGGTAAGTAAGATTTCCTTCCAGCCTTGATTTTTCACATTACAAATATGGAGAGTGGTGGGTGGTTTTCCTTTTTGGCATATTGCATTATCAACTGGCTGAGTTGGAGTTTCCTTTATCAACCCCCCGCAAGCTAGTGAGTGGTAACTTGTGCACTCCTAGCTTGAATCGAAAGACTTGGAATGAAGTCTTAGGGAGTGCCTTTGTGAATATATCAACTACTTGTAAGGATGATGGAAGGAAACGAGTAATCAAAACTCCACTTGCAACTTTTTCCCGAACAAAATGATAGTCCAACTTAATATGCTTGGAACGTGCATGGAAGACGGGATTTACTGTCATGTGAAGGGCACTAAGATTATCGCATAGCAATTGAGGAGGTTCACATAGTTGAATGCCAATATCATGGAGAAGGAAAGTAAGCCAAGTTATTTCTGTAGCATTGGATGCAAAGGATCGATATTCGGCCTCAGCACTTGATCTAGAAACTGTAGGTTGTTGCTTTGAGGACCATGAGATACAGTTGGCTCCCAGAAAAATACAATACCCATATGTGCTTCTTCTTGTGTTTATGCATCCCGCCCAATCAGCATCACAAAAACCAGTGAGATGAAGATAACTTTTCTTGAAAAACCTGATTTCATGCTCCATGTTCCTTTCAAATATCTAAGAATGCGTTTGACAGCTCACAAGTCAGCTTTAGTGGGTGCTTGGAAATGTTGGCAGGCCTTGTTTACTGCATGCACAATATTAAGCCTTGTGAAAGTTAAATATTCAAGGGATCCAACAAGTTGCCTATATCGTGTAGGATCAATAGGTTGTTCATCAGAAGGTGTGATGATGGACTTAAGAGCCATGGGTGTGTTGATATAAGTACACTCCATCATATTTGTGTGCTCTAGGAGATCTCTAGTGTACTTTGTTTGAGAAACAAACAACCCATTAGGAAGATATTTAACCTCCAATCCCAAAAAATAATGCAAAGATCCTAAGTCCTTGAGAGAAAATTCACTACTCAGGGTGCTGATGAGGTCACTAATGATGTTGTTATCATTGCCTGTGACTATAATATCATCAACATAGATAAGTAGCAAAACAATAGACTGACCTTTGTGAAGAATAAATAGAGATGAGTATGCTTTACCACAGTAAAACCCCAAATGAAGAAGACATTGGGATGGTCTATCAAACCAGGCCCTTGGAGCTTGCTTAAGGCCATAAAGAAAGCGATTCAATTTGCAGACATGATTCGGAAGGTCCTCATTTATAAATCCTGGAGGTTGTTCCATGAATACTTCTTCCTTTAGAAACCCATGTAGGAAGGCATTCTTAACATCCAATTGCCTCATTGTCCACCCCAAGGTTATTGCTAGTGAAAGGATCAATCTGATCATAGTATGCTTTATAACTGGGCTGAAGGTCTCTCCAAAGTCCAAACCCGATATTTGAGAAAAACCTCGAGCAACTAATCGTGCTTTGTATCCATCTATGGTTCCATCTTCCTTCAACTTTGTTTTAAACACCCATTTCGAACGGCTTCTTCAGCATTAGCATAGTCTAAAGCAGTATTTGTCAAAGGATTAAAGAAGTACTTAATGAACCATATGAAATCGAGATGAAAATTAAATTTTTTTGCATGGGAGGACATGGACAAATATAGAAATTGTCATTTATTTTCACCATCCACATAATAACTATGGCTATGTTTGGTTTTGGAAAATTTGAAGGAAATAAAATAAAGAGGAAAAATGAAAAGAAAGAAAAGGCATAAGAAAATAAAAATAAAATTCAAAATCGATAAATTATTTTTTTACGTTTTTTTAATTTAATTTTATTTATTTTCCTCTATAGTATAAGGATTGAATAATTTTAAAATAGATAAAATTTTAATTAATTTTAATAATATTTGATTTTCATTTATAGTTTCATCAAGAGCTTTATACACGGGTGTTGTTCCTTCTTCACAGAGTGCATCATAGATAGCAAAAAATAACGTCACTAATTTCCTTCATCAACAATAAAGGAGATTAATAAGAAGCAACAAGCCTTTATCTTAAATTAAAGTATTTCTTCTTACTATCATATCAAAATGCATCATAGATGCATGTTAACTTCTCATGCCAATATCATATTATTATTATTATTGTTTTTAATAATTCCCTTGCACAAGGGTTGGCTGTAAAGGTTTCACATCAATGATCTAAAAATCAAGGATGCCCAAGCTGTCTCAAGCACAACCTTTCCTCTTCCCCATCTCCTGCCCTCCTAGAAAAAGAAAAATAACTCCCTTTTAAGTGAGCCCAATTGACATAGTGTCATGAATGCCATATACATTGCCTCAAGTCTTGTTGCAAGAAATTATTAAACAGTTCACTAAGGCACAGCATCTAAGATTTCATAACTAAAATTTCAAACTTCACCATCCCTAGGTCAGTAAGGAAAAAAAAAATGTTCTAGATAGATAGCATATGGATTACCACCAGTATTAGCTTTAATATGGGTTGTCAAGGTGTCTGTGAGAAAAATGAAAACAAAACACACAACTCAATCTCCTACATGAGTTAATGATCTGAAATTATAATGGAAAGAATGGCTAAACAGTAACAATTATACATAAAGACACATGTCTGAACTGAAGATATTAATTGACCCAAAATACCCATTCTTATGAGAAGAAGCACACACATTACAAATTAAAATGAAGAAGAATTGTTTCAATTTTCTTGTTCTTTGATGATGACCTCATCGACTTTACAATCATAATATGCAAAATCAGTTACAAACTCTTAGTGCGTTGGTTGATGGATAAACTATTAAGATATGTGGAACCTAATTATTATTATAACGGAATTCATCCTAATGCATATTGACCTTATGCAGAAACAACACGCGAGTTGCATATGGATTGACAAAATTTTATAAGGGCATTTTAAGTTGAGATATTTTAAGGATTTTACACATGTATTTTGGTTATCCTAATTTTGTTATATTTAGGAAAAAATATAAAAAGAAAAACCCAGAGGATGAGGCGTTTGTAATTCTCTTGTAATTTCTATTTAATCATAGTGATAATCTGAAACAGTTGTAAGTGGGTATAGCTCTTACATTTACATTGAGAGTGAACTAGTATAAATCTTATGTGTTTTTATACTTTAATTTTTCATATTCTTTTATTGTTGTTTTTGAAAAATTAGGATTATGGCGTGTTAATTAAATTTCAATCACATCATCATACTTTGAATAAAAAGAAAATCCAATGTATCTACATAGTGACAAATAAGATCAAACTCTAGTGAGTTCCATAAAAGGGTCCCCTTCAATTCCATCCACGTGTAAAAATGCACACAAATCTCTGGAAATAACTTCAATTAAAAATTGAAATTATCTATCAAAAAACAATTAATTTTGTATTTGAAATGAAGTTGTTTTTTGGAAAGATAATTTGTATCATAAATTTGAAAATAGATTAAAAAATACCATATTTTAATAAATAAATTTTTTTAATTGTTATATATATATTTTTAAAACATTTGTGATGAACGTGTATCTATAAATCTTGGGCTTTATAGAAAGGAATGGGTATTTATAGATAGGAAGGACTTGAAACGAATTTATAAAATCAATCGAATGCATGATTTCATAGCTAGTTTGCTTTCATTTTCTTTGTTTTCCTTTTCCTTTTTCGTGTTTATACAGATTTGATCGGTATGTAATTTCCTCTTTGAGAAAAGGGATGATTTTGTGAAATTTGTGTTAGGAGCAAGACCTTTTTGTCTATACCGAAGAAATCAAAGGGGAAATACCGTGTCGGATAAAGACAGAAGCAAGAAGCACGAGCGAGAACGAATGAAAAGGTGGGGATTGAAATCAATGTTCGGATGAGTCAACAGTTGTGGTGGAGTGAGCAGCAAGTGAGCAGCAGCTATCCTTTGTATTTTATATATATATATATATATATACTAAAGGGCATCAAATTCCTTTCTAATGTTTGAAATATATAAATGAATCAAATTCAAATAAACTAGTAGATTTTGAATATTCAAATGACCTGAAATATGGCTGGAGGATCTCATTGTCCCCAGTGAGAATTTTCAACTCAAACTGATACCTGAAGGCAACTCTCTTCTACAAATACACCAGACACCATACACCACTGTACATGAAGCTCAGCCAAGGACTGGATAACAATTACATCGTGTCTTCAAGGTCTCAATCTTCTCTTCAACTACAGTTAAATTTCCATTTCTTCTATAAGAATTTGATTGAATCAGAATGTTTATATGGACTTAAATAGTAGAAATTGAAGAAAATAAAGTTGGATTGCAGATTTAGCTGACAACATTTTCAATTTGATCAAATCTCCAATATTGTGGAAGTGGAAATTCTGACGCTACTCCCCAAAAATCCCAACAAAAGACAACTGAAAAAAACAAGAGGGAGAATGTAAGAACGTAGACTACTTGTCTATTTCTTGCTTTTTAAATCTAAGAGAATCCTATTTGTCTGACTAACGAACAGACAACCGTTATATTATATTGTGTAGAAAGGATAACAATTTCATCAGTGAGTACGATGAGTCAACCATGATATTACACTGTGTAGAAAGGAATGGATCTAACCTTCATAATACAAAACACATGGATTCATGAACATAGAACAAACATACACCCACATATGGATTCATGGAGATAGAACAAACATACACCCACATACATATTAGTCGGTAAGTTCTGGCCAAGCTTCAAATAAAGGAGACCAATTTGTGGTGATTCGTTCGGTTGGCATGAGCGCGTACTCCACTGAGGCTGAAGCCGGTCCAGAAATCCAAGGCTCAAAGTAATCTCCTCCGAAATTGGTCTCATTTGGATTAACGTTGGGAATGAAAGAAGTAAACTCGGCAATCAAAGAGTGATGGATAATCTCATCATCCCTAAGAAATTCTTGGTTGGCTTCATCAGAAGTGAACCAAGGGTTGGCGATTTCTTGTAAGGCTGAAATGGGTGTAGGGATCGAGCTTGCGTTTGGAATATTCTGGTTGAGATGAAAGAGCTGTGTGTCAGAAATATTCTGAAGAGTACTTATCGCGGGCTTCTTCTTCAAGTAGTTGTTCCAGCGTTGTTCCAGCGGTTCTTAATAGCATTATCGGTTCTTAATAGATTTCTAAAAGTTATTTTAGAAATCTGGTGTAAAAAATTGTATTTAAAAACATTTCCGCAATAGAGACTTAACCTTTGTTTGAGAAGTATTTTGGAAAACGGCTTTGAAAAATAGTTTTTAAAAACTATTTTTTATTGTTTGTACATTGAGAACCCATTTTCCATGTTTTAAATATTTTCAAAAATAACTTTTATATGTGGTTTTTTTTATTTCCAACCATTCTCTTATATTTGTGTAATTAATTTTTTTTTAAAACACACAAAAAATATATGAAAATAACTAAAATATAAAGTTATTATATTTTTTATTACATAGATTTCATAAATCTTAAAATGCTTAATTGTAGAATGTAACGGTTAAAAAAAATATTAAGATAAAAATATTTGTTTTTATATTTTTTACTACATAGATTTCACAAATTTTTCTAGTCATTTTACAATATAACCATTAAGAAAATTTTATAATTAAAAATAATTTAGAAATTTTGAATTGTTTAATTTTAAGGAGTATAGGGAAGTTATTCACAAGTGTTTGTTTAAAAAAAAAATTAAAAATTAAATTAAGTTATGCCTTAATATATTATATACTTGAAATATAAATGTTGTAAAATCAATATATTTTTGTCATATTTATAATTTGGATATAATATTAGTTCTATTAATAATATAAACTAATATCATAAGTAATAATATTAATGAGGTATTAATAATAATAGCAATAATAATTTAATTAGTCTTATTGTAGTATATAAAGCATAAAAAGCAAAAAAAAAAAAAAAAAAGAATAAATTTTTAATAAAGCTTAAACAAGCCTTAAGAATTAAGAAACTGGAAATTATCTTCCAGGGTTTTTGTTTTTTAGTAGTAATAATAAAAATATAATAATATTATTTTAATATAATATTAAAAATATGAATAATAAGGTTGATAATAATCATAAAAATAATAAATAATATTAATAAGATTGATATTGATAATAATATGAATAATGCAAAATATTTCATAAATAATAATAATAATGTGTGAAAAATTACAAAAGAAAAGCAATAAAAATATAAAGTTAGATAAGTATAAAAGGAAAGAACAAAAAAGAAAAGTATAATTAGAATTTTGAAATGGTCAACTTTTCAAATTATGACTTGAGGACTTGGCTAAGAATTTATAAACATGGTGATTCTTTTAAGTCATTATCACTCTTAGCTCATCTCAAAATTTCTTGGAGAGGAGATGGAAACTTGAATAAGACTAATTCAATGTTAGCGCAATAAGTCATTTCACCGATTAATTTATTAAGAACTTAATAATGACCTTTCAATTAATTATGATGCATGCATTTACTAATATGGATTCATATTCATATTTACTAATAAGTAGCTTTCCTCACTACCTTTGAAATTTTATTAAACTATATATATTTTTTGGATTGATATGGATCATGAATGATTTAAAATCTTGACAGGTTAAACATGCTTTGATAATTTGAGTATAAAAAAGGCATAATTTATTGTTGTAAACTGTCTCAAATATTAATTTTTCTTGAGTCGACTTATTGGTTTATAAGAAGATTTCCACTGGTTGAACAGAATGCTTGTTTTTGAATGTGTTGTCATGAACGACAATTTGGAATAGTGGTTGCATGGTGTAGGGCCTGTCAATCTCCAACATGGGATTATTGATTAGTTATTTTCAGGAAGTTAATTAGTTATTTCTAAGATTAGCAATATTACCGCTTCTTAATAGCATTACCGCTTCGCCCTGGAAGCTGAGTAGCTATATATGCCCACCTGAACGAACTCTACCTCAAACTCAAACTGACCACACTATCATATCATATGATAATGGAAAAATATGACGATGATAATTACCTATTCCCATGAACACACTGGAGGCGGATAATGGTGTCGTCTTCCTCTTGGGAGAAGTTCCCTCTCTTGACATGAGGACTCACACAGTTATTCCACCTCTCCCTACAACTCTTACCACTCCTCTCCAGCCCTGCCTGCATTGCGATATCTGGCCAACTTAGATGGCCATTACTACTTATACAGTCAATGAGCTTCTGGTCTTCTTCTTTAGTCCATGGCCGCCTCTGCTTCCGTAGTCTTGCCATCATGGATTTTTCTGCAAAGATGGAAGAAATTAACCCAATGAATTTTCCAAGAAACATACTACTGCTTAAAAACCAGGGAAGCCCTCCCCATTGAATAGCAAGCTGTAGTTGAAAAGAAGATTGAGACCTTGAAGACGCATTGTAATTGTTATCCAATGCTTGGCTGAGCTTGCTTTATAGTGGTTAATTTTGGGAGGGAAATTTATACAAGAGAGTTGCCTTCAGTTGATGATCCGTTTGAGGAGATAAACCGAAGCCATCTATGTCAGTTTGAGTTTGAAATTTTACCATCGGAGACAATGGGGTCCGCCACGAGTTGTAGAGGCAACTTTCTTTGTTTTAAGGGCATGGACTTGGGTCAGATTGAGGAGATAAACTGACGTCAACCGACATACAGCTACAAGCTTTTGAAATAAAATCTTTGGTGGACCACCACAAGAGGGAATTTTTAATAAAAGATTCGTTCTCAGGTCAAATTGGGGAGACAAGCTGACACCAACGGACATAGTTTAAT